>NC_086327.1:25999880-26167380 GCF_036172605.1 Pelobates fuscus | reverse complement strand
TATTTTGAATAGTGAACATATTAGTGTGAATAAGTGAAGAAACCCCATAGACTGACTTTTAGTTACCGTCCAGTCAAAATGGTAACCAGTATTAAAAGTCTCATCATGACCATCAGTTGAATGTGTATCGGACAGGATAGTAAATACCTATAAACAAGTAAGATGAAACAATGCATTTACCATTTAACAGCAATAAAATATTGTACATGCTAACAGCTCCACCGAAGGATTGCTCATTCCCCATCAATGTTCCGCAGAAAGTGAAATATGGGACTGTCAGTGAATTAGCAACTGAATTAAACATTTTAGGCCGAAGTAGTAAGGTTGGAAGAAGGCTGTTTTGGCCTGTATTTTGCGATTCAGTGTTGAAATTATTGTCTGGCACATGCAACTAACAGGACGTATATCTCCATCTGTTGTAGAACAATTCCATGGTGGTCTGTGATCCAACAAGTTGACAAAGTATCATTAAAGTTTGCCCTCCTGCCACCAGCTTGAAACACGTTAAAGTATTTAACATTCTATTACAACCAGAGACCTACCTGTTAGCAACTCGTAGTTTAGTCGGTGTGGCTTGTTTTACAAACAAGTAGCACAAAGGCAATCTAAATAGCATCACATGAATTATGAGGGTGTCACATAGGCAGAGACTTTGATGTCTCTTTAACTGATTAAAAAAAAATAATAATTGAACTATGTCAATGCAAACAGAGGTACTCTCTAAATTGATAATAATCTGGAAATTACTAAGAAATTGTAGAGTTTAGTAACCAATATGGAAAAATTCTGCAGCTCAGTTTACTTCTAGGCTACTTTGGCCTAAAATGTGCAATTCTCTGGTCCACTCCTGACATTTCTTGGTCTTGTGAATCAACATGAAGAATGGATTGACTCAATTCTGGGAAAACACGAATCCTCATTAATTAGTTATATTACCAACTTTGACTCTAATGTTAAGACACGTGAACATGTGAAGATGTGGTAAGGAGCTTTTTCTCCTAATCTGTCCATCTGGTAGCATAACACAATGTATAGATAGAACTTCATTAAATTTCATTAAAAAATTTATTTCTGTCGCCATCCATTTTCACTTATAACGTTATAGCACATACTTAAAAACCCAAAAAACGATTAACGAAAATATGTATCTTGCTTTTTAGAAAAGTCATTGTTAAGAATGTCAGGTTACTGTTTATTCAACAAGTTACGTGCAATATTATTACAAATTAAGATTTATCGATATATTTTAATATTTTATAACAGCACTCAAACTACCTCAGATGTTGTCTGCCATAAAGGCAGTGACTGCATCCATCAACTTTATTTTGCGTATTGTTTCACACACCGGGATTAAATCAGAAGATTGTATCATTGACTATAAAAGTATTGTTGTCACATAATACCAGGGCTTCGAGCTCAACTCCCTTATACTCTGCATTTTTACATATTTCTCGCTTAAAACGGCACTGTCATGCCGAACTTACCTTTCCTCAATCTCTTCCTCTTCTCCCCCTCTCTCGGGATCTGTTAAAAAAAAAAAAATATTGCCCCCCACCCCTAAATGACGGGTGGGGGCCGTTAAGTAAAATAAGGGAGGGAGACCTATTGTCCCCCCCCCCCCCCGGCCCCCACCCCTGAGCGGTGGGTGGGGGCCATAAAGATAATGAGGGGGGGGGACCTACTGTCCTCCCCCCCCCGGCCCCCACCCCTGGGCGGCGGGTGGGGGCCATAATGTTAATAAAGGGGGGGGGGACCTACTGTCCTCCCCCCCGGCCCCCACCCCTGGGCGGCGGGTGGGGGCCATAATAGTAGTAGGGGGGGGGGGGACCTACTGTCCTCTCCCCCGGCCCCCACCCCTGGCCGGCGGGTGGGGGCCATAAAGGTAATAAGAGGGGGGGGGACCTACTGTCCTCCCCCCCCGGCCCCCACCCCTGGGCGGCGGGTGGGGGCCATAATAGTAGTAGGGGGGGGGGACCTACTGTCCTCCCCCCCGGCCCCCACCCCTGGGCAGCGGGTGGGGGCCATAATAGTAGTAGGGGGGGGGACCTACTGTCCTCCCCCCCGGCCCCCACCCCTGGCCGGCGGGTGGGGGCCATAATAGTAATAGGGGGGGGGGACCTACTGTCCTCCCACCCCCGGCCCCCACCCCTGGGCGGCGGGTGGGGGCCATCATAGTAATAAGGGGGGGGGGGCTACTGTCCTCCCCCCCGGCCCCCACCCCTGGGCAGCGGGTGGGGGCCATAATAGTAGTAGGGGGGGGGGACCTACTGTCCTCCCCCCCGGCCCCCACCCCTGGCCGGCGGGTGGGGGCCATAATAGTAATAGGGGGGGGGGACCTACTGTCCTCCCCCCCCCGGCCCCCACCCCTGGGCGGCGGGTAGGGGCACTAAGTAAATCCCCCCCCCCATCAAGGTGACTAGGGGTGCCCAAGCCCCTAGTCACCCACCCCCCACCCAAATAAAAAAAGGGCCCCTACCTACCCCCCTCACCCTAAAAAATAGTGAGGGGGGAATAAAATTGCTAACCTGTAAAGTAAAATTAAACTTACCATTCGACGTCTTCTTTTTTCTAAAATCTTCATTTTTCAGCCCCAAAAAAGGCCAAATAAAAAACCATCATAGCCGTCGAACTAAAAATAAAATAAAAAACCCGAGCGCAAAAAAAAAAACCCGACGAAAAAGAAAAAACCCGAGCGCACAAAAAAATAATCCATCTTCACCCATGGAGGGCTCCGCGCAGACTGAGCTCCGCAGGGCGGGGCAAGGCTTATAAAGCCTTGCCCCGCCCTGCAATTAGCCTAAGAACACTCTGATTGGTGGGTTTAAGCCAATCAGAGTGCTCTTTGTCATTTTACAAGCGTGGGAAAGTTCTTTGGAATTTTCCCACGCTTGTAAAATGACACAGAGCACTGTGATTGGATGGCTTGAAATCCATCCAATCACAGTGCTCTGTGTCATTTTACAAGCGTGGGAAAGTTCTTTGGAATTTTCCCACGCTTGTAAAATGACACAGAGCACTGTGATTGGATGGCTTGAAATCCATCCAATCACAGTGCTCTGTGTCATTTTACAAGCGTGGGAAAATTCTTTGGAACTTTCCCACGCTTGTAAAATGACACAGAGCACTGTGATTGGATGGCTTGAAATCCATCCAATCACAGTGCTCTGTGTCATTTTACAAGCGTGGGAAAGTTCCAAAGAATTTTCCCACGCTTGTAAAATGACACAGAGCACTGTGATTGGATGGATTTCAAGCCATCCAATCACAGTGCTCTGTGTCATTTTACAAGCGTGGGAAAGTTCTTACTTTCCCACGCTTGTAAAATGACACAGAGCACTGTGATTGGATGGATTTCAAGCCATCCAATCACAGTGCTCTGTGTCATTTTACAAGCGTGGGAAAATTCCAAAGAACTTTCCCACGCTTGTAAAATGACAAAGAGCACTCTGATTGGCTTAAACCCCCCAATCAGAGTGTTCTTAGGCTAATTGCAGGGCGGGGCAAGGCTTTATAAGCCTTGCCCCGCCCTGCGGAGCTCAGTCTGCGCGGAGCCCTCCATGGGTGAAGATGGATTATTTTTTTTGTGCGCTCGGGTTTTTTCTTTTTCGTCGGGTTTTTTTTTTTTGCGCTCGGGTTTTTTATTTTATTTTTAGTTCGACGGCTATGATGGTTTTTTATTTGGCCTTTTTTGGGGCTGAAAAATGAAGATTTTAGAAAAAAGAAGACGTCGAATGGTAAGTTTAATTTTACTTTACAGGTTAGCAATTTTATTCCCCCCTCACTATTTTTTAGGGTGAGGGGGGTAGGTAGGGGCATTTTTTATTTGGGTGGGGGGTGGGTGACTAGGGGCTTGGGCACCCCTAGTCACCTTGATGGGGGGGGGGATTTACTTAGTGCCCCCACCCGCCGCCCAGGGGTGGGGGCGGGGGGAGGACAGTAGGTCCCCCCCCATTATCGTTATGGCCCCCACCCGCCACCCAGGGGTGGGGGCCGGGGGGGGGGAGGACAGTAGATCCCCCCCCCTTATTACTATTATGGCCCCCACCCGCCGCCCAGGGGTGGGGGCCGGGGGGGAGGACAGTAGGTCCCCGCCCCTTGTTACTGTTATGGCCCCCACCCGCCGCCCAGGGGTGGGGGCCGGGGGGGGAGGACAGTAGGTCCCGTCCCCCCCCCCTTATTACTATTATGGCCCCACACCGGCCGCCCAGGGGTGGGGGCCGGGGGGGGGGACAGTAGGTCCCCCCCCCTATTACTATTATGGCCCCCACCCGCCGCCCAGGGGTGGGGGCCGGGGGGTGGAGGATAGTAGGTGTCCCCCCCCCCCTTATTACTATTATGGCCCCCACCCGCCGTCCAGGGGTGGGGGCCGGCGGGGGAGGACAGTAGGTCCCCCCCCCCCTACTACTATCATGGCCCCCACCCGCCGCCCAGGGGTGGGGGCCTGGGGGGGGAGGACAGTAGGTCCCCCCCCCCTATTACTATTATGGCCCCCACCCGCCGCCCAAGGGTGGGGGCCGGGTGGTGGAGGACAGTAGGTCGTCCCCCCCCCCCCTTATTACTATTATGGCCCCCACCCGCCGTCCAGGGGTGGGGGCCGGCGGGGGAGGACAGTAGGTCCCCCGTCCCCCCCTTATTACCCTTTTTTTTTTTTTTTTTTTTACAGTGAGCAGCCACAGGCTGCTCACTGTTTAGCGGACATGCCCCTACTCGCGGTATAGCGAGTAGGGGCATTGGGGAGATTTTAATCTCCCTTATGCTATTATGGGGGTCATATTGACCCCCATAGAGTGAGGGGAGGACCTGGGGGGCTAATGAAGTGGTGGGGAGCACTGCTCCCTGCCGCTTCTGTCTTTACATATTGCAAGGAGGGAGCTGCACGCCGGTAGCTCCCTCCTTGTAATAAACCGAACAAACAAACGAACACTGATTCACAGTGTTAGTTTGTTCGTCTGATTTTTTCTATTCATTCATTCGTCTGTCTGATGAATGAATGAATAGGTGAAATTCCCGTTCGCATGTCCAGATGTTTCACTGGGCATGTGCGGGAATCTCACAGTCTGTGTAGTGTGGGTAGATGACGTGTCCCACAGGGACTTCACCTACCCACACAAAGATGGCGGCGCCCTGAATATAGATCGGGGCAGAAAATAAAGAATAAAAAATAGGTAATGTGGGGGGCATAGGGGCATTTGGGGATGACTAGGGGGTCGATTGGATGTAGTTGAGGCGGGAGGGGGGTTAAAAAAAAAACGGAATTCGGCATGACAGTGCCGCTTTAAAACAGTCGATTAGTCATGCACTAAAAATGGAATACAAAAATAAAATTGCTTAACTTCTGCAGAGAACACACAGTTTAAACTATCCTAGTTCTGACAGTGAATAGTTATATGGTATCTGTAATTGTTACAAAAGCTTATTCAAAACAATTAAAGTATATGTGAAGCAGTAAATTGGCCTGGGTATGTAACTCATTTATATATTACTCATATTACGTACATATCAGAGGTAGTGTCCGATAACAGCCATTCCAGACATGTCTCATATTGTAATAATATGGTTTGTTTAAATAAGGTAAATCAATACCTTGCTCATAAAGCTTATAAAATTAATTCTGCAAAATCCTTACTGGGTATTTTTTCTAAAGGCAGTTGTGACATCAGATTGAATTTTCTTTACACTAAACATAAATGCTAATTTTAACCGCATGTGTAAAAAAAAATGAAAAAAAAAAATGAAAGAACTAAATGCTTAGTGTAGAGTTATAAAATAATCCCAAGATTAATCAATAAAGTAGCAATTCAAATTAAATTTAGAATTTTAGGGCCTAATATCAGCTGGAAACATATCATTGAGCCAATTTGGGTATGGCGGCTTAAAATTTAAATTCACTTTAAATCCATACTTTGATGAACCCTGAGTGTCTTTTTAAATTTCTCAACTGTGTTTTGCAATTTCTTTCCAGATATAGATATATTTCCTTCCTTATAGTCTGAGGTCTTCCCTTCCCTTTGTATCTGTTGCAGTCAACGGATGGTGAAACGTTAGTGGTTTATTTAATATCACAAGCTGTAGGCCCAAAATAGCCCCCCAAAAATAGCATTTTCTGTGAACCTAAAAGAATTTAAATTTCACAGGTGGGTGATTTTATTATGTTGAAAGATTTGGTACCTGCCAGTTCTCCCTGTGCTAATAAATAAAGTGCATTCATTACCTGTAAATGCTATGTCACTTGAAAATGTATATAATCGTTCACGTATTAATGATTCAGCTTATAGATGTAAAATATAATATAAAAATATAGATAAATAAATTAAAATCACCAAACTGTTGTCCGTTTTGTCTAGCTGCAATTACTGGTTTGTTTCCGCACCCATTGTTCAACACTGATCAATATGTGGGGCTTAATGAAATAAATTATAATAATATCAATTATAAAAGATACAAAGATCACAAAATATAAAACATTACTTTGGCATTCTCACGTTAACACCCTCACTAACCTTCACTAACAATATCTTATATTTTCTACTTTTGCTGGGCATTATAAAGCAACGTAAACTGATATTTAAATATTTAGTTTATAAATCCCTTTCCTCCCACCCAGTATAGGAAGATACAAAGAACAAAACGTTATTGCTGCATTGTAACAGTCAGGGAGGGGTAGGAGGAAGTGGGGTCTCTGATGTCACTCGGAGCAATTAGACATTAATGCAGACTGCTATAGCATTTTGCAAATCCCTCTATTTTACAAACAGTTGATTTAATTACAGTCAACACTTTTATGTGTTTTTGGAAAGCCTGATATAAAATAGTATTATTAAGGTCCTTACAAATGCCTGAACTTTACATTTTTTTAATCTATCTATTTTTTATTTCACCTATTGTATTCAACAAAATTTTATTTTTCCTTCTATGCCAATAGCCCAGATCCCGTGAAAAATATTGCTACGGTGGAGGATGCCATTTAGTATCTAAGAGTTTTCACCCCCAAATATGTCTGTAAGGAATTAACAAAAAAATAAATTTAAATTATGCAAACTTTGATGAAGTAATTTTTCATGTATCTCTGATCAGTAATTTATACAAAAAATGTATGCTTTATCCTACATATATGTGCTAGCTGTGTATCCCATCTCTCAACTACATGCTATGCTAACATTTTTAAAACAAAGGCTTAGTCGTGAAGGGCTTAAAGTATCTATGTATTAATAATAAATATAAACAATTACATTAGATGATGTATCTTTGTATAATAAATTCATGTCTCAGCCCAAATACAGAACATGTGTGATCAGGTGTATACATGTCAAGCAGGGGTGTCAGATATATGTTTTCTGCAAGTATGGCGGTCAGTTTCCAACTTTGGTTTCTCAGATGTTTGGTTACGATTTATAGAATTTTATGACAACACTCAGACAGAGAATCATGGGAAATGAAGAGCAACAGTAACTTGAGTTCAATGCTGAGCCCTCCATCTAATAAAGCCTATTTTCTGTAGTAGTCATACAGACTTCTTAATGCTAAGAACATCAACAATGTTTTTTTTTTTTTTGCTGCCTTAGAACATTAGTTATTGATCTGCTGAATGTTAAACGTAGTTGTGAGAGAATTATCAACACCATCTGTGTTCTCGTAAGCCCCAAATTACATTGACCTAGTGCAACATTTTCTTGAGGGACAAAAGAGTGTTGCACAATTTATATCTTCTCAATTTCACCCATATCTGCTCATGTTCCATGTGTTCTTGCTGGCCAAAGTAGAATTAACCAGAGGGTGATCATAGGTGACCGCCTAAGGCAGAGGGTTAAGACAGGTGCACCAGAACCATGACTTTGCTTGGTCCCATTCACCATCCTTATGTGAAGAATGAAGAGGGGGCCCCAAACCAGTAACCTCCGTAGGGGCCCTCTAGGGATCTTAATCTTTCTATGGTGGTGACAGGGAGAAGTAATGGAAGCTTAAGACAAAGAAGAAAGTTCTAAAGAAGAAAGTCTAGCTTTGGTTTGGATTTAACCAGCTTAAAACTGTTTTTGGTATTTCATTATCTATTTCTGGTTCCTAGCCTTCAATGCAATACCTATGTTGGGGATAAAAGGGTCTTCATCATTGAGCTGATGCAGGAAACCAAAATTATCCATAAAGAGTCTCATGTAAACAATGCCTAATGTTCTCAAAGCAGTGTTAACCCACATCAGAATACATTACCCAGTAGATGTGTGTTCTGAGCTTGTGGTATAAATAAGGCAAATAACACGGAAAACTGAAGACGCTCGAAATGTGTTTACGGTTCGGACTCCTTGCCTCAACATTAATAATATTGCTTCCGATAACAGTAGAAAATGATTATAAAAAAAAAAATACCTATTTTGCAGATGTATGTGAAAATATTGAAACTATTTTGTATACACTATAATATGTAATGGTATGTACGCACAGGCACATTTTACAGACGCAAAGAATCTGAGTTACTTACTTACGATCATTTTATCTAGTTTCTAGTTTCTTGTGGAGTCATGAGAATTTCCGTTTAATGTTCTTTTTCCGTGCATTATGAAGTTAAAGCATTTAGTGCTTAAAGGGCCTGCGATACTTTACTCTGTAATGCTAATTCTGTGCTGATATTTAAAATGAAGCTCTCAATTGAAAGGCAATTTAATTCACCATGAGATAAAATATTTATTTTAATTATATACAGTCTGTATATGGACAAACTGCAATATATATAGCTATAGGAAATTGCACGTGCTATTTTTCAACCAGTTGTGGCTAAACAAGAAATTTGGAACAGAGTGACATATTTTATCATGGGCTGTGATGGATGACCTATACACCCCATATATTCCCCATGATGCACAGCTACCTTAAATCTTGGGGTGCCATGGTTGGCCAAAATTGTCCTAAGGAAGTGGTAGGCAGCATGTTGTGAACGTTATCTCCCCTGAGGTTTTGCCAGCACTATGGCTGTCAGAGCATTATGGGAGATGAAGTCCACAACATCTTGAGTACCAAAGGTCGCCTAACCCTGTCCTAGGCTGTATGTCTAATACAATGATGTAAACGTGTGAACGTCCAAAAACACACCACTAACATTACTGTGAAGTTACATCTAATGTGAGGTTTATTAATTGAACAATAAATTGCGGGGAACATATTTGGCAGCATTTAGACTCAAACCTGCAGCGGAATTATAGCTAAAATAAAATGTTGGACATTTCGTCTAACCCTTCAGATTTTATTTTGCCAGTTTGGTTTACAATTCATTGTTCAGTTAACTCGTTCTGCATTTTGTGACAAATGAAAACAAATACAAATTGGGGACAGCGGCAAAAAGAACAAAATTAAATATGTTTCGGGGCTCCCAGTAAAATAAAGCACATACTATTTTTAAATATAAGGTCACACAATGGAAACATTTACTCCAATATTTTTAAATTCATGCGTGTAAGTTTTTTTTTTAATATTACTATTTTGTTTTCTTTTTGCTTGACTATAGTACTGTACTTTTAGGCACTACAAGTTAGAGAAGGTAATGCTCCTATCTTGGCAGTTTTCAAGTGTGTACACCATAATAAAAATAAATTGCAAGGGCTAATTGCAGGGTATAAAACCATAAAGGTTCACACATATTCTTCATGACTTTAGCACTATTAAAGGTGATGGAAGAAAAAAATGATTTACTTGGGCTTTTTAACTACCCCATTTAATTTTGTCCTAGTTTTATTTTATTTTTTTTATTTCCTTATTTATATTTTTTATTTAGTTATTAGTTAAAAAGCAAACAGTTAATATGCAATACAACAGCCAGAGCTTTCCTAAGTTACATAATAATCTCATTTGAAAAAAAAAACCTCAAGTTGATTGAGATCCAATTTTAAAACATCTTTTTAAGCTGTTGATCGAAAAGAAGACAAAAAAAAAACATCTTACCGTTGCTTTATATAGAGGCAAAATGATATATTTTTTGATGAAGTTCAATTATGTTTTGTTTTGGCTCACCTACCAACAGCCTCGGATCTAGTAAGACTGTCCAAATTTAGGATCCCTGTCTTCCCAGTGATTCCCAGGCATGGGGCACAAAATAAATATCCCCAGAGGATGTAGCACAAAAGTTTCATTAAACTACCTGCAGCTGAATACAGCTAATGTTTGCCCATGAGAGTGCTTTTAAAATGCTTTCTGTATGGGCAAATCTGGCTGCTTGTTAAGGCTATTTGTGAAAGGCTAATTCAGAACCCATATTTTCTGGACTGACATGCTTCCTTTTCGGGAGCACATGCTCCCGCATGTCACCAGTCAGACATATTGCAAGACTGGAATGCTCTACTCTGGCCCATTCTCGTCCCCTTTTTACCAATGCCATACCCCTCAATGATGTCATCTAAGCATCTGTAAATGAGTTAAAATGAATTATAATGAATTGAACACCATCTTTTAAAATACAGGCTTGTTGTAAATATGCCCCTCCAAATAAAGTTTATTGTTTTCAAATTGAAACTATTAAAAAAAATTATCTTTATTAAAAAAAAAAAAAAATCTTCCCATAGGAACAAGTCTGCAAACTGTGGCTTAAAAAAAAAAAAAACAACAACAACCCTGCTCTCTATCTAATACTTTAGAGCTGGACCCTTTATAAAACAAATAGCTGAGATGAGCTAGCTGAAAGTTATTTAAAAAGCAGAAATTGTGGCCGGAGCTTGACCGCGAGCCGGAGCAGTCACCATTCTGTACCGCTCCGTGTCACCAGCCGACAAAAAGCTTGATTAATGAAGTCCAAGATCCTCAAACACCCTACACCCGGCTACCGTTACACGGAGTGTACCATGCAAAAGCAACATATGCCGTTTGTACAACCTGCTAAGGCAAAACAACAGAAACGCTGACCTGGGGCCTACAGACCCACGCTGAGCTTAGATTGGTCGGAACTGTTGTGCGGCATCGAGCCCCCTGGGGAAGGGAGGTGGAAGATTACCCTGCAGTTCTCTCACCGTCGATGGGGCGACGGTCCCAAAAGCCACCCTTGGAGTCACCTTCAGGATCCAGGCACATAGGGACACTTCTACTGCAACTACCACCATCCAAAATGGCAGGAACGGCCGAACATGCTTGCAGAAAGGTACAAGCAGACCCCATGCAGACTGACTCACCTCCAGAGCAGGCTCAACCCTCCACAGGGGACTCAGATGGGTCAGCACCAGTTACACAACGGGATTTCCGCAACTTGGTTGCAGAGATCAAAAGCCTACTGGCGGATGAAGTGGCACTTATTAAGGCAGACATGCCAGCAGTCACTGACATGGTGAATAATTCAGAGGAAGATATAGCAGACATAAAACAGGGAATGGCGTCCCTACAGGACTCTGTAATGCATATACAAGACCAACAACAAGCGCTCTCACTCCATTACATAGCGCTATATGATAGGTCACGGCACAATCACCTCAAGCTTAGAGGGGTGCCAGACACGCATACGTGTGGTGACTAGTAGCAACGATACTAACACCGACGCATGCAAAGAAATTCACCCTAGATGTGATCTATTGCTTACCATCATCCGGCAAAGCAGCCTCCAATAGGGTCCGTGACATGATCGTGTGCTGTTCGACCTCCCGAGATAAAATATTCCAGATGTCTGGGCTCCAAGACAAGACACCTCTAATCTTTGAAGGATCGAGCATTACAATCTTCCAGGACATCACCAGATCCACATTGCAGTGGAGAAGATCCCTGAATCCTGTTACCAGCCACCTGAGAGCAGCGGGAGTGGAATACCATTGGAGATCACCCAGATTCCTGGTGGTCACACTCAATGGGACTGTACACAAGATCACCTCACTTGCAGAAGCTCCCACCTTCTTTAAGTCTTTGGGCTTACCTGCCCCCAAACACGCTACCAACCTCCAACCCAGCACACGCACCGGGGAATCCGGGCCGGCGAACCAATCTACTTCTTCAGACCACCTGATCTCATGACTAAATACCTGACAGTACTGAAGTTCATATTTCTCACCTACAGCTCAAACTCATATGTTTTGGTTAGATATGTTTTGTTTAGATAAAACTTGGTCCACAACCAATTTACCCGTTTCACTCCCACACGAAGCTTATGCATGTACTTCCCTGTTCTGGCACTCAAACACCTGGGGCACTGCCCTTATGGCATGGTATAAGATTCCACAGCAGAGACAGTCCGCCCGCCTCCCCCCCGTTATCCCCTTGGTCAGGGGTGCAAATTGAAGACGGCCATAATATCTCACCCCAAGTGGGTAGCATTCACATCTGCATGTCTTACCACGCCAAAAGCCATTCACCCCCTCCTGTTAACATATCAATGCTAGGTAGACCTAAATGTGCTGCATACCGACTTCTACCATTCTGTACAAACATGTATATGATCGTATGTGACACATTCTTTTTAATACCCTTTATTTCTGTATCCCTTCTTGCACTGATATTATAACAACAACAGCAACAAAAACTGACATTTATATTAAGCAAAGTTGTGTTTTGGATATATGTGAATATTACTGTTTGTCTTGCTACTTGCAACATTGCAGACATTACACTGAAAAAAATAAACATATATTTTGTGGTCTAAATTGTAATGTCATCATTAAATTGAAGACTGTTTAAACAGATATGTACCTATTTAAGCTTTGGCAGAAACAACTAAAAATATACTTGAAAATCACTTGTTTCAACTCACTAGTTACCATTTAAAAAACATTTTTGATAAAATAATTTAATCTCCTATAAATGAACTATGGTTGTTATAAAAAAACAATGCACGGACATATTATTTGTGTGTAGACCTATTTGTAAATCATTAATATATCTCTGAATATTAACACATGTCTACTAGGCACTTTGCATGAGAGGTTTCTGTTATATCACTAGAGTAACGTAGATCGTGGACAATCTTGCCTTGCATAAAATAAGGTTTATATAGTCCAACTCAATTTTTTTTTTTTATTAATCAAACTTAAAAAAAAAGCTACAAGGCTAATTAATTGAAACTGGGAGTAGATATCTACTCCCAGTTTCAATTAATTAGCCTTGTAGCTTATTTTTTAAGTTTGATTAATAAAAAAAAAATGAGTTGGACTATATAAACCTTATTTTATGCAAGGCAAGATTGTCCACGATCTACGTTACTACTCCCAGTTTCAATTAATTAGCCTTGTAGCTTATTTTTTAAGTTTGATTAATAAAAAAAAATTGAGTTGGACTATATAAACCTTATTTTATGCAAGGCAAGATTGTCCACGATCTACGTTACTATAGTGATATAACAGAAACCTCTCTTTAAATTGTTGCTCCACTCAGGTATAGCTGATATATCATGGTATTTCTGCTAATTATAGCATTAAACACCTTATTTGATATATATGCATGTTTGACTTATAAACACATAATTATAATGTCCTGGCAGTAATGAACCATTCATTTCGGGGGTTAGGCCTCAGGCAATATCATGAAAAATTGAAACAAAATATTTTTTTTCTTGTATTTTTCATTAACATCCACTGAAAAACTTATATTACATAAAGTTTCCTGAAAATTAAAGTAATGTCAAATCTTTTTAAAAAAAAAATGTTTTTAAAATCAGCAACTTGATGCATAATTTTAGAATCTATGATATATCTTACATCTTGTGTTGGGTTCATTTATGGCACTCAAAGGGTTAAAGGAGAAAAACACCTGCAATTATTAAATCTTTAGTAATTGTTTAGTGACTTGGTTATTTATAGTATTCAAATTTAAAGTAGCTAGAACTTTTGCATATATACGCAAAGTTGACTTCTGTAATAAACTGGCAAGTTATTCCAAATTGTGTGCACTAAATAATCTTAACAGCTGTAAAGTATGCTCATATATTCTTTGGAAGAAAAGGGCTATAAAATGATTCTGTCACATATCGTAATTTACTATGAGTTGAATTGATGAAATTATTATGTAAATAGGAGTTATGTAACTCCTTAATTGAATTTAGTCATTATCACCAAATAATTTGTTGTGCCACTAACATTGTTAAATGTGCTAAAACACATTTAACCCCTTAATGACACAACTTCTGGAATAAAAGGGAATCATGATGGAATATATCCGTCGTCTGTCCTTAAGGGGTTAAAGCCTTGAAAAGGGCACACTTGTTCTTTACAGAAGCATATACCTAAAAGGAAATTCCGATATACCTGAAAAAGTTTACCTCTTCACACGAATGCAATTTATGCGAAATTACAAAAAGTAAGTAGATTATTTATTTGCCCACTTACTCTTGCAATATCCACAGAAACGGTTAAAAAATATTGCATATTTTGGGATTTTATGATCGTTTCACATCTCAGAGAATTCAAATCCAAATAATAACATGATATGGCAACAAAATATTTGGTGTATTTGGAATAGTTTTTGGGGGCCACTAAATGTACAAGTAGATCTGATATGGCCTATAAAATACTTTATTTATGATGAGTTGGTTATAGAAATACAAAATAAAATGGATGCAGTTATTGCACATGAACCTAAGCATGAAGTTTAAAAATCACAAATTAATATTTAGTTGTATTCGTTTTTATACAACATTCTGCTACAAATACTTTTTCTAAAAGCAGTCATCAAAGAAGAGCTCTGATTGGCTGCCAGGTGAATGACATGTCAACTTAACAGGAAAACACATTATACTGCCTTCATTTTACCTTGTACGGAAGTGGAAGGAAATGTGGAAAATGTATATGGAATTTATTCTCTAGAGGAGGAATTGTGGATAATTGACCATTTCCAATTTTGTCGTGAAGCAAAATTTAATTTTCATTACAACTGCCAGTTAAATGAATACATCTGTATTTACTCAATATCTAAAATAAATATTCTACCAAAATATTTGCCTTTTCAGCTCAGCACATTTTGCACAAGTTTCCATCCCAAAACGCTGCATTAGATTTATTACTGGTCTCTTAAGTAAAGAAATAGTGATATAAGAGGCCGGAACTATTGAATCTTTTCCTGAGAAAGAGGAAAATAAACATAATTACATTAAGATATTAGTTTTTTTGTTTTCCATATTTCAATTGTTGTTTAATCATTTGTTTGTTTCATTTGCCTTTTAAACAATGGTGCTAAAATGACGTATTTAATAAAATCTAGATCTTTACATCTCAATTTCAAGTTGCAGAATGAAACACTAGAAAGAATGCAAAGAGTGAAAAGTGAAAATATTGTGATAACATTTATTCCTGAATTTCCTAAAAATAATCGTGTTTTTATTTTGGTTTAATGAATGGGAATAGGACAACTCCTGGAATTTTTGCTTTTGTGTTTTGCTTTGTTTTGTTTTGGGGGTGGGTTGTTTGTGTTTTCTGTCCCAATGTAAATTGTTTATTAAGCAAAGCTTGTTTTTCCTTTTTTCCTTCTGATGTCATCTGATTACAAAAAACTTAGAAGTTTAGAATTGCAGGAAACGTATGCATGAATCTGAACATGCAGGGAGTTAACTGCATGAAATAAATGTTCCTTTTTTAATTTTTCACCGGAGGAGGCTGTGTTGTGATTTTTTTTTTTTGTGTGCTGTGTCTTTAATCTTAATTGTCTGTGGTCTGCATCGGATGATGAAACCTGGAAATGTTCACACATCTGTAGATCACGACTACCCACAGAGTAATCACCAACACATAATACCACACAGACCCAACTGACAACAGGTGGTACAGAGTGATTTATTGACTTGTTTGCGGGGATAAAGGCAAAATCTGCTGTTATCGGTGCAAACATTTAACATTTAATTGGTTTCCATGGCGATTGCTCTTTATTTAGCACTTTGGCCCTGAATAGCATCTGCTGTTTCCTTGATGAATCCCTCTCTTCTTGCAAAACTGGTGATGAAATGGTATTGGTGTTTGACCTTTGAAATGAACAGTTGCCACAGGGAGCAAGCACACTCTAGATACAATGTAGGTGAATGTATTACTAAAACTAAGTAAAAAGACAACGTTAGTGCAAAAGATACAGAGTTCAGAGATGATGTGTAGAAATACACACAATACAATATAAATGATGGAAGGTTATCAGTACGACAGTGTATCAAAAATATGAATGTGTCGCGCTTAGGTCATACACAGCAGACTGGGACATTAACACGCAAGAACGGCCGAGTGTGCTTTATTATTCTTATGGTGCTTTCGTTAAAAGTCTCTGCAGTCGTAGAATTTTCTATTCTGGCTGAATCTCGATATACTATCTCATGTTATCATTTTAAAAACACCGAACCAGGCTTTCGCTGACCGATGGAGTGTCACATGAGATCTGATACATATTGAATCATATAAACATACCTACATGCCTTGAATATTATGCAAATCACCCATACTCATGTTATAATATAATATATATATTTGTAATGTGGATATATGGAGATCTTTAGAAACAAGGCACTTCCAAGTCACGCATATTTTTTTCTGACTAATCAGATGGTAATCCTGAAACACTAAAAATAATATTTACCTTTAATGCTACAGTCAATCTCACAATAGACCATTCCTTGATGGTACATCTGGTTCCTACATATGTTCAAGGTCACACATATAAGGTGTAGTAGGTATATTTGTGTTATGGCAGTTAGTCAACGTAGCTTATGAAAACCCTAGAATGTGATGGAGAAACAGATTGAGAAATGTTTTATTAGAATTCAGGGATACATACATAGGGCTATTCATTAACGTGTGAACTGCTGAGAATTAAAAGTCAATCTTAAAATTTGTTAAAACAATTTCTAAAATTCTTTGAATTCACTCTTAATTCTGAATGATTCACCTACCCTAAGTATCCTCCATTTTTAACAAGTATTTGCTTGTGAGACCTCCATCATAGCTCCCTGTCAATCAATGTTATATAAGCTCTGTACTTTGCACCTAGCAGTCTCCATCAATAAAGCATAGGGAAAGTATCAAGGCAGGTAAACATGCAAACCTAAGGTTCAGTGTCCTATTGTAAAGAAAGAGAATGTATCACCAATCCATGAAGGTTTAATGTGGAGGGGTTACAACCTGTAGTGGGACAGAGGGCTATGGGGTGTAGTGGGGTATGTGGTGATTAGGGGATGTAATTGGGAATTTAGAGGCTGTAGTTAGGGATGGGGGCTCTAGTGAGTGATGGGGGCTGCAGTGGGGGGTAGGAGAGGAGCTGTAGTGGGGGAATAGAACTCTAGTGGATGGTTAGGGGGTGTAATTGGGGAGTTAGGGGCTGTCATGGGGATAGAGGCTGGAAAGAAAATATTTTTAATTTAAAAACAAAAAACTGAATAAACTAATGTTTATTGCCCTCTCCCTGAGGCTTACTTTAGGGCAGGTAGTTTTGAATACTGATCCATGGTGGTCGATGGGTGCAGACAGCTCCTTCTGGTCAGCGTTGCCATGGTAAACCGCAGGAATGGTCTGATATTGTAGAAGAGAGAACTTGGTTTGTACCCAAAGGAGGTTCAGCCCTAGTTCTCCTTCCTACACCTGGCAACAAGGTGACCTGTGGAGCTTTCTCTCTGATGTAGCTCCCTCCCCTGACAGACTCAGCTTGGCTTCGTGACAATTGTCCTGGTGCCTTCCCCCTAGATCCGACCCTGATCTGAGTTCAAGATACAAAAAACATGTTTAATGTATTAAAGCTGAACAACACACATACAGAACTCTACAAGAGAATTCAAACTAAAGCAAAGTCAGATTAATTTCGAAGAACATCCCAATCATAAGGTTTGGTATTTGTAGAACAATGTGTAATGTCCTAATGGATGATATTAAAACTAGATATGGATTAGATATAACGTAAAGTTTATTAAAGGAACTTAATTGTCATGTGTCCTTTAATAATTTTAAATGTTAGAAATACAAACCTGAACTCCTAACACTATAATGTCCCTATCTAGTTTAGTAACCCAGCCCCCTCAACTCCCATTTGCCATAAAATTAAGAAAATAATTGTACTGACTTATTACTAGGCCGAGGCATGGTCTCCTCCAGTGATGATCCAATACTACGTTTTTAGAGCATTGGGTACCTGATGCATATTTGCAGCGAGTGAGTTTATTGCTTCTTATAGGGCTATCCTGGAAGCACCTCTAGTGACTGTAATGAAGACAACATCTAGAGAAATGTTTAAAGCTGCAATGTGAACATTTTCTACATTGAAGGGTTACAATGATGGGACCACAACACCCCGAACTCTCCATTGAGATAAAGTGGTCTGGGTGACTTTAATTGTCCTTCGGATTACTGGGCCCCCCTTAAAACAACTTTATTTGTAATCCAACACTGAGACAAATCCAGCCTCGGTGAAGTCGTCAAGCCTATTGGTATAAGTACCTTGTCACTTATACCGCACCTATAATTTTAAACGTCGTTTCTGTGGAATAGAGGATATTTCCACATTGGTGTTTTGAGCAGCTTGATTATCACTGTATTTATTTATTAGAAACTCTGACACACACATCCCTCTGTAAGAGGAGGTACTCTTTGATAAGTCAACAAACCTGATTAGTGTTTTCAAAGCAAATGCTTCTTTAGAGTGAAAATTAGTTAATTCTGAATACAATGGCAATTCTCAAAGTCCATCAGCCCAAGGGAAACTGCAGCAATTGCCTGGATGCACTTAAAATAAATAATGGGGTTTGGACAGATCCCTATCTTTCCCCCTACATTTGCTTGTGGGGCTATTTGTTTTAAAAAAGGGGAGGAGGCGTATACTAATGCCTTCCCTGCCCCTTGATCAGCAGTTGGTGCTATTTGGTGAAGAAACTAGTGTCCTCCCTGGCCCCAACACATTGGCAGTGGGTAGGAGCCATAATTATAATATACTGGAGAAGGATCCAGTGGACTGTGTGTGTGGGGGGGGGGGGGGGCTTTAAGTAAATATACAATTGTGTGGTGGACATGCTGTTGTCCACCGCCCACCAATTAGTGGCATGGCTAACCCTCTACCTCCCTCCATTGAAATTAAGTAGCTCTATCTACCCCCACACCAAAGTAATAGTCAAGGGGGGGTGGGGCATTAAAACCTGTAAAATAAACAATTACGTACAGGGCCGGACTGGGATAAAAATTCGGCCCGGGCATTTTTTATCACAGCGGCCCACTAAGAAGGGGGCGGGGCAGAGAGGGTGTGTTTTGTCATCACGACAAACACGCCCCCTCTCAAAGTGCAGGCCAGGGCAGACCATGCGCAGAGCTCTGTTAAAGAGCTCTAGCATGAGAAAAAAGCCCTGTATTTGTTCTGAACAGCGCAAGCAAATTTAATAACATGCTTGCACTGTGTTTCCTTGCAACTTGTCTCTGGTGTCTCTATACATGGATACCAGGAGACAAAAATGCAAGGAAAGAGTATTGTGCATGTGTTTGGAGCCTGCTTGTGGGATTGTGTGTGTGTATAGAGTGAGATGATTGTGGTGTGGTATTGTGTAATAAGGTCGGTTTTAGTCGTGTTGTGTTTGTGGTGTAATGTAATGCATATGTGGCTAGGGGCTGTAGAGAATGTGTGTATAGGGGATGTAGCAAGTGTGTGCATACAGACTATAGTGTGTGTGTATAGGTGATGTAGTGTTTATAGAGAGTGTGTTTAGGGGTGAAGTATGTGTTTGCTTACAAGGAATCTAGTGTGTGTATGTCAGGAATGTAGTGAGTGTGTGTGTGGTATATATACACACACACATACATATATTATATATATATACATATGTTTGGAAGTATTGTGTATGTGTGTGGTGCAGTGTGTTGGGGAGGTTCTGTGTGTATGTGAGGGGTACAGTATGTGTGTATGATGGATGCTGTGTGTGATGTGGGTGTGAGGGTGCTGTATATGATGTGTGTGAGAGTGCTGTATATGATGTGTGTGAATGCTGAGGGTGATGTGTTTTGTGTGAGTGTTGAGGGTGATGTGTTTTGTGTGAGTGCTGTGGATGATGTGTGTGATAGTGCTGTGGATGATGTGTGTGAGAGTGCTGTGGATGATGTGTGTGAGAGTGCTGTGGGTGATGTGTGTGAGAGTGCTGTGGATGATGTGTGTGAGAGTGCTGTGGATGATGTGTGTGAGAGTGCTGTGGGTGATGTGTGTGAGAGTGCTGTGGATGATGTGTGTGAGAGTGCTGTGGATGATGTGTGTGCAGGGCCGGCCTTAGGGGTGTGCGAGCTGTGCGGCCGCACAGGGCGCCATGTAGCAGGGGGCGCCGTGCGGCCGCACAGCCGGCCGGGATTTAAAAAAAAAAAAAAAACATTTTTTTTTTTTTTTTTTTTTAAATTTGCAGCGGGGGCGGAGCTTACCGTGCGGCGGGGGCGGAGCTAAAAGCGCCGGAAAACTGATGCAGGGGAAGCAGGAAGGAGTCCCTGCTTCCCCACAAACAGTCACCAGGAGCTGCACTGCCTCAACAATGAACTCCACAGGTAACTGTGATTGTCAGGTGAGTGTGACTCTCTGCCTGTGTGTATTACTGTCTGTGTGTGTGTGTGTATGACTGTCTGCCTCTGTGTGTGTATTACTGTCTGTGTGTGTGTATGACTGTCTGCCTGTGTGTGTCTGTGTGTATGACTGTCTGCCTGTGTGTGTGTCTGTGTGTATGACTGTCTGCCTGTGTGTGTCTGTGTGTATGACTGTCTGCCTCTGTGTGTGTATTACTGTCTGTGTGTGTGTGTATGACTGTCTGCCTCTGTGTGTGTATTACTGTCTGTGTGTGTGTGTATGACTGTCTGCCTCTGTGTGTCTGTGTGTATGACTGTCTGCCTCTGTGTGTGTATTACTGTCTGTGTGTGTGTGTATGACTGTCTGCCTCTGTGTGTGTATTACTGTCTGTGTGTGTGTATGACTGTCTGCCTGTGTGTGTCTGTGTGTATGACTGTCTGCCTGTGTGTGTGTCTGTGTGTATGACTGTCTGCCTGTGTGTGTCTGTGTGTATGACTGTCTGCCTCTGTGTGTGTATTACTGTCTGTGTGTGTGTGTATGACTGTCTGCCTCTGTGTGTGTATTACTGTCTGTGTGTGTGTGTATGACTGTCTGCCTCTGTGTGTCTGTGTGTATGACTGTCTGCCTCTGTGTGTGTATTACTGTCTGTGTGTGTGTGTATGACTGTCTGCCTCTGTGTGTGTATTACTGTCTGTGTGTGTGTGTATGACTGTCTGCCTCTGTGTGTGTATTACTGTCTGTGTGTGTGTGTATGACTGTCTGCCTCTGTGTGTATGACTGTCTGCCTGTGTGTGTCTGTGTGTATGACTGTCTGCCTGTGTGTGTCTGTGTGTATGACTGTCTGCCTCTGTGTGTGTCTGTGTGTATGACTGTGTGTGTGTCTGTGTGTATTACTGTCTGCCTCTGTGTGTGTCTGTGTGTATTACTGTCTGTATGACTGACTGCCTCTGTGTGTGTCTGTGTGTATTACTGTCTGTGTCTGTGTGTATGACTGTCTGCCTGTGTGTGTCTGTGTGTGTGTGTGTGAGACTGTCTGCCTTTGTGTGTCTGTGTGTGTGTGTGTGTGTGTGTATGACTGTCTGCCTGTGTGTGTGTGTGTATATGTCTCCCTGTGTGTGTGTATGGCCGTCTGACTCTGTGTGTGTGTGTGTCACATACAACCAATACACGCATATCACACACTGTTAATACACCGATTACAAATATCACACATAGCATACATATCACACACAGTCATCACACCTACTATCACATACACAGACAACACAAACATTACAGCATACATGGATGACGGGGGGGGGGCGCTGTGAAGATTTTTTGCACAGGGCGTCTAAATGCCTAAGGCCGGCCCTGTGTGTGTGTGAGAGTGCTGTGGATGATGTGTGTGTGAGAGTGCTGAGGGTGATGTGTGTGTGAGAGTGCTGTGTGTAAATGTTAGGGATTGTGTGTTGGGGTAAATAAACAAATAAAAAAAAAATCTAAGCATTCATTATATCCCCCCCCTCCCATCTTACCTTTAGTCTGGGAGGGGGGGACCTGCACGCTGGTACTTGGGAGGTGGGGGGAGAGGCACTCGCAGTCGCACGCTTTCCCTGGTGGTCCAGTGGGTGAGTGAACTCTAGCCCGGGGCTAGAGTTCACTCTCGCGAGATCCGGTCGTTGCCATGGCAACGGTCCGGATCTCGCGAGAGGAACATGGCGGAGCTGCAAGATAGAGCTCCGCCGGGTCCTCTCCCTCCCTCCCCAGCCGCAGCTCTTTTTAAGTGGGCCGGTGAGGGAGATCTTTGATCTCCCTCACCGGCCCTTCATGGAATACAGCGGGGCCGGCGCTCGGATAGTGCCGGCCCTGCATAGAACGGCAGGGGAGATCCTGGGACTTCCCCTGCCGGCCTCGGCCCCTGGCCACCGCGGCCCACCGGGCATTTGCCCGGTGTGCCCGATGGCCAGTCCGGGCCTGATTACGTATCATCAGAGATCTTCTTTTTTTTATTCCCAAACAATGCCAAATTGAAATCTATAATTCCCAACTCAAAAACACGATTCACAACAAAAAGAATGATGAAAAAAAAAAATCAAAAACACAACACAATAAAAATAATCCATCTTCTCCTCACAAGAGCTTGGTGCAGTCTGAGCTTACATGGCAGAGAAAGCCCTTATAAGAACTTTCCCGCACTATGTGAGCTTAGTCAAAGTGTGCTAATCCTTTTCCACTCTATGCAATATCAAACAGAGTGTTTTGATAGGTTGGCTGGTAACGCCTGAACTGCAAAATCTGGACATTGTTGAAAAACGTGAACAATGTCTGGCTTTTGCAGTCTAAATTCGGACTTAAGTCAATAACCCTGATAGTCTAGATTGAACCATTGAATGTATTTTTTTATTTCAAACTACCTAATAGTTGTCTAATTGAAAACAGTGAACTAGAGTGGTTATGATGCCAAAGCACCCAGTTGCCATTCATAATAGTTTGCCTCTTACCTGGGTGCCTCCCGGGTGCCAGGTCTCCCCTAACACCCATCAACTGGCATCCAGCTACTGCATAACTGCAAAAGCCAGATAATGGTCCGGCAGTTCATTCGTTGCCTGAGAGCACAGGTTAAGCACTATTAGCCAATGAATGTGTGGTTGTGCAACAGATATACCCAGAACTGACATTAGCCAGCCAGGAATGAAAGTTACACATCCGACTGTTAGCCTAAATAGCTCTGTGCCATGCACCATGACCACTTCGAAATACTGAAGTGATCATGCTGCTTGAAGTAACCATTGCCAAAAGATGGTTAACAGAATAGACATGACTTGGGAAAAAAAATAAAAATAGAATAATTATTATTAAGATGATCTGGCTGGTCATTTACAAAAGCAACATTAAGACCCAAGAGAATTAGAATGGAGAATCAGCTTTGGGAGCAGGCAGACAGCAGGTCCTAGGGATCGAAAAACCTAACTACAGATGGTCAAGTAGCTCATTAGAGCACAGACGGTAATTTAAGTGATGGTACTCAATAAATCTACCGTAATTAACTTTCAAACTAGGAAACTTCTCGAAAAACCCAAATTGAAAAAGTGTTCCCATTAGCATTAATTTTTATTAACAAGTTAAGTACCGAATGGTATTTTTGTATTTTCATCTATGCCTGCTGAACAAATGTAATGTTTTAGTAAAAAAAAACCAAGGAAATGCAATGTTTGCAGTGTCATTATCATCATCAAAGCACTGTCCAAAATAAGTTGTGCACTGAATTTAAAATCGATCAACCCTGATATTACTTAGAATTATAAGTATGGGCCTGATATCACTGGTGAACGCCAAAAATAGACTGTACATGATAGTGTGAGCTCTGTTTTTAAATCCTTCTCTTTTTGAAGACCTAAGATTAATGACTTCAGAATGTTCATGCTGTGCTTTGATCTCTACCAGTGTTAACACACAACTGAAATGAAATGTTCAGTTAAGTTAAAATACTTAACAAAGAAAAACGAAGCAGGATTACGGAACATTCATACAGTTTAATTTGATCCACCATCAGGCTTTTTGGGGAAGGAAAAAAAATGAATATGTATAGTTCAGTTTGTGCTTTGATGAACGCTCCATGGACAGTGCTGATAATGGCTGTCTGTTATCAGCATTCTACCCTCACTCTTTCCACTCTTTCAGAATCTTGTCACTCTCAACACTTTGCATTCCGACCCTCAACTCTCATCTACAACACTAGTTTAGTGCAATGTTCTGAGTAATGTTCCTTCAGTTCTTCAAGAAATTCTTACAACCTCACTTAATAAGAACGGTATGTCATCTTTCTCTAGTCTCATCTGTCTTCAATAATCTTAGTTTATGATTCTTCTCCGTTTAAGTAATGCTTACAAGGTTTACGTTGTTAATATATCTAGCATTCAGTCTTTAATTTGAATAGAATGCCCTTTGCTGTCACATTTTTGCCTATGTTCGTTAGACTTTAAGCTCATTTTTGTTCCTGCCAAACATTTCTTGCTGCAATTACTTGTATGTCTTGTTCACCTAGAGTTGGAGGGTGAAGAGAGGGCTGGTCAGGTGCTTCTGCAATATGGTAGCGATGATAGAGGATCTTGCTATGACAAGTCTTGTGAATTCTCCAGGGTTTGAAGGTGCTATTAGGGAATCTGTCTGTCTCTGATCCATCACATTGACCATTTCCACAGGGTGGAGGTAATCTGGATATCATTAAAATCTTCCAATATACCAATGTTAAGACTCTGCACAATGTGATGAGCAAGAGATAGACACATAGAGTCATCTAAGTGGGTATATCTTCCCTCGGCCCACCATCAGTACCGGATTAAGAGCCCATCGTGGTGCTGATAATTAAGATAGTCTTAGTTACAGAATATTATTGACAGAAAACAATAGGATCGCCATACCTCCCAAGCATCATGTATCTGGTGGAGATGGTGCTGGAAGGAAACCCTCAAGATGTAGGTATAAGAAAACACTTACCCTATGCTAATCTCTCACTTTCATCTCTCCAAATCCATACCCTCTAATAGCAGAGACTGGTGAAGCAGGACATTGACGATTGGCGGGGTAAAAGGCTGGATCACTGTGACGATTAGTAAACATGAATAAATAAACATATGTCCAGACAAGTGCAGTTCTAGGAAAAGCTGAGATACTGCATGGAATCCTCAGACCTCAGAGGAATGCATACCACCCAGGAGGGGTGAGATGATAGATAGATAGATAGATAGATAGATAGATAGATAGATAGTAAATACAATAGATAGATAGATAGATAGATAGATAGATAGTAAATACAATAGATAGATAGATAAATAGATAGATAGATAGATAGATAGATAGTACATTTCCCACAGAAAATAAAGTCTTATGGCTTAACTGGTGTGCAGATTTCATTGTATTGACTATCCACAGACTTCAGGTGGAAGGGGTTTTCAATCACAATGTTTCCCCACCATAACTGTTTTTTTTTTTTTTGCGAGGCTCTAGACACTGGGGTGTTAATATACTTAATAAATAGAAACATTGAAGTGAGAGCTTTAAGACAAAGAAGATTTAGATACTGGGCGGGTGCTTAAAACACTGCCAAGAAAGGTCAGAAACTTAGGGATCCTCACAGAAATGGATGATTAGGAGGACGGATGGGAAAGAGAGGTAATAAATGAGGGTCTTGGATAAGAGATGTTATTCAGAAGGACAGAATTATGTAAATCATTTTAAGATGATGGATACATTGGAAAAGAGAGACAAAGAAAGAGAGATGACGAACCTCACTATACTGTATGTTTTTTTAGAAGCAATATGCTTTTGTCAATGTATAACAGCCATCTCTTTTCCTAGAAAAAAATCAACAATTCAAGCAGCACTGGCAAGTGGCTACCACAGTATAAAGTATTTGCAGTGCAAATGTCTAAACTCAGTGATACAGTGCTCCCCAGTTGTAAAGTTTTATAGGTTTTGCCAACATGAGTCTCCGACTCGCCACTACCGACTGCATAAGCATCTCTGGATACCCGGGAAAAGCGGTATAATATACTAAAACAACAGGCAAGTAATACCAACCAATGTGTTTTTTTTTAACTTATTTATGATGAAGGGCATATATGTAAAGGTGGAGGCTGAGGTTATGGGAGGAGCTAGTTGGATACTTATAGATTCCCCTCCTCTTTACAGTCACTGCAATTTAATCGGCGTATCACGTATCCCTCCCTCCACTCCCTTTTCCAGAACAACTCTTCTGAACACCTTTATAGGTGGGCCCTTTTTTTTTTTTTACAGGCCTACCGGTACGTCGGTTTCGGCACACCACTACCGACTTACATATACTTCTGTGTTACAATATATTATATGATGCTTACTTCTTTGGAGCACAAACGTAATTTCAATATTTGTTGTATGTGAAATCTGGTCAGTAAAGGTTTCCTACAGGGAAATTAGAAAACAAAGACGAACTGGGGTCTGCTGAAAGGGAACAAAATTGGGAGAAGATGATTAAAAATGCATTCTATATTAAATCAATATATTAATAATATCAGATTTTAGCAGCCAATCTGTAGTAATATTGGTGAATCTCGCTCTGATTATGAAAAAGTGCAACTGTGATTTTGAAAAAAAATTTTTTACCAGCCAACCAACCTTCCTTGTATTTTTTGCGCAAAAGACGAAGTTCTTTGGAATCTTATATATATCAAGTCTATATCACGTACAATGTCTGCGCCACATCCGCGCAAATTGTAAGAAGCACAGAAAACGCGAAAACCTCAAACTTTAAATAAGGATGTTTGTTGCGAATGAAGGTAACTTCTTTGAGGATGAGTTAAATAACTGTGAAAATAACGCAAAAATTTTATATTTCTTAAAGAAAAATTGTGAGATCAATTATAAAGAAGTAAGTAGTTTGAGGGACTTGATGTTTTAAGAATAAGGACCAAGCTAATGAATAGCATAGGATTGGAAATATATTTTACCTGTTCTATAAGCAGTCCGAAAAACAATCTCTGCCTGTGATAAAGACTCCCATTTATTTTCAGCGAATGTGTGAGCAAAAGGTCAAGTTGATGGGATTAACTAACCGGAGCCACAAAATCGCTGACTAAGAATGAACACTGCAAGAAGGATGGACTGCTTGGCAGACAATTTACCAAGTACCAGCCAATGACGCCAAATTCCAATAACGAGCATTTTTCTTTTCTTTTTTTTTTGTTTAATCAACCGAGCGGTAACAAAAAAATGTCTTTCAAGTTATAACATTTACAATACAGAGGAAATGCAGGCGATTGGGTGACATTGTCTCTCTGGATAATAGAATTTATTGGATCATTTATTGGATCCACAAGAACACACGTATACGACAGAAAATATGACTGAAATATCAAAACCTTTGTAAATCTGACAAAAAAATGTGTTTTAGCTGCATTACAGTATTAAGCCATAGTAACATAATGTGTCGGGCCTGGAGAAGTATGGACACTACCAGATTTGTCAGCAGGCAGAGGTCGATAACTACATACAGGCACAGCTCGAGTTTCTAACAGTGGATTTTTTTTCCATTTTAATGTTTTTGTTAGCAGGGAGAAGCATGTATTTATAGTATGTGCTGTGATGTATGTGATTTTCATTGTCAGTATGGAACTGCTACAATCTAATAGAGCCCTCCACCAGTGGTGGCTGGTAAAGTTTAAATATGGAGGGACACTGTCCTCTCCCCTGTCTTGTTGGGCTCTACTCGTTTAACCACATGAGATGCCCTGCCCTGTTCAAAACCAGCTCATCTCCAGTCATCAATAAAGGGAAGAATGGAATCTGCAGATATATTCATGAAATACATGTTTTTTTTCTAACACATGCTTACCAGCAGTCCTTGCAAAGCCAACAGATTTGTTTTGTTTTTTGGTTTTTTTGCAACAGAAATACGTACCCCTTTAATCCATTCCTCTGCTATCTGCTGAGATTTGTGGTCAGATGTGTCATGGGCACATTTGTGGTGGTATCAGCCCAGGAGATCCCGTGTGCAGAGATCCTTGATTTCTTTGTGGTTGCATCAGTCCAGCAGATCCCGTGTGCAGAGATCCTTGATTTCTTTGTGGTGGTATCAGTCCAGCAGATACCGTGTGCAGAGATCCTTGATTTCTTTGTGGTGGTATCAGTCCAGCAGATACCGTGTGCAGAGATCCTTGATTTCTTTGTGGTGGTATCAGCCCAGCAGATCCTGTGTGCAGAGATCCTTGATTTCTTTGTGGTGGTATCAGCCCAGCAGATCCCGTGTGCAGAGATCCTTGATTTCTTTGTGGTGGCATCAGCCAAGCAGATCCCGTGTGCAGAGATCCTTGACTTCTTTGTGGTGGTGGTATCAGTCCAGCAGATACCGTGTGCAGAGATCCTTGATTTCTTTGTGGTGGTATCAGTCCAGCAGATACCGTGTGTAGAGATCCTTGATTTCTTTGTGGTGGTATCAGTCCAGCAGATACCGTGTGCAGAGATCCTTGATTTCTTTGTGCTGTTACCAGTCCAGAGGATACCCATATGTAGAGATCCTCGATTTCTTTGTGGTGGCATCAGTCCAGCAGATCCTCGATGGTATGTTGATGTCAAGGCAACATCTGCATTGTTGGTTGCCATTAAGAGGTGAGTCCATTCCTTATCTGCATGCATTAGCCTGGCTGAAAACATATAAAGTAGCAATTAGCAAATATGTATAAAGGCAGATTTTATAATAATAATAATTGAGGGCAGTCAGTTCTATGAGCATATGCACATTAACCAACATTTTCTTTGATCTGTCCCAGAATGCTTTGGAATTTGGGCAGGTAGTCAGGATGCCAGGTGAGACTCAGAAATGCAGAGAACATCCATGTACCTACCTGTTTATCCACATGCCCACTTAGTTACCCACGTTTGTGCCTGTTTGCCCAGCTATGGGATTGGCTGTATGTAATTTTTCATGTTATTTGTATATCAATGCATTTGCTAATCATCCAGCGAGCCCATTCTATGGAGCAAATGATTGGCAGATTAAAATGGAACTCTGACATATTATGCATGAGAGAGGTCCTTTTAATTTAGACGCTTTTGTTATTCCCATCTCCGGCTCTCTTTGTCCGTTCAGCTATTGAGTCCTAATGATATCTGGCAGAATTGACTTGTGGTCAAGAACAAACATTACCTCAATAGTGCCTGATAAACAACACATTTTCTTAAAGGGACACTATAGTCACCAGAACCACTGCAGCTTAATGTGATTGTTCTGCTGTCTATAGCCAGGGCCGTCATCAAGCGGTGACAACTGTGAAAGGTTTCATGGGTCCTGGGGGCCCAAACTCCTTCCCTCTGCTCTTGTAATCCTCTGCATGCCTGGACTTTATACCCCCTTCAACCAACGTGCATATATATATATATATATAAATAGTGAGTACCACTATATATATATTCTCCTGTGGGCTTTGCTGACTTCAAAGAGGGGGCACAGGACACACTAAGCTGCACCTCTTGCACTGTCCTCTTGCAAGCCACAGCTGTCAGAGCGTTGCTGCAGGTTGCCATGTCAACGCTCCACGGGACGTGCAGTGCATGCAGGGCTCGCGACAGGATAGGACTGGCTTCCGGAGGTGGAAGATAGAGATTCCTGGGCCCGTCTTTGCTGTACAACTTCCCTGACCACCAGGAAATCTAATGCCCCCCTTCCTGGCCACTGGTAGGAGGCAGAGAGGGGGGAAGAAATGTTATCATAAAAATAAAAAATCACCCACCCACCTCCTACAGCCCTTGTCCAACACAAAGACACATACACTGCCTTCACTACACACACTGCATCCTGTACACAAACACACAGACTGCATTCACTACACAGGCACTGCATTCACTACACACACTGCACCCACTACTCAAACATATGCACTGCATCCACTACACAAACACACACTGCTTTCACTACACAACCACACACTGCATTCTACACAGACACTGCATTCACTACACACATTGCACCCGCTACACAACCTCACACACTACATTCAATCTACATGCACTCTGCATCCATTATACACACTGAAGCCACTTTATACGCACACGGCAGTCACTTTCTTCACACACTCTCTCTACATTCACTATGCGCACACACCGATTGCATCCACAATACACATGTGTAAGGTGCCCCACCATGACATGTGATGGCAGCTGTGTTCCCAGATATCGTTAAAGTATTGTAAGTTTGCTAAGGTAAGGAGTGCTGAGCTCAAGCTAGCCTAGACGGACCTAGACTCGCCTAGTGACCTGCCCAGTCCTGTCCGTTTTTGTATTCTCTCTACTCCTTTACCCCTCTTCTTCTGTTACATTTCAACTTTTCACTTTTCCACTCGGAACCATTGTACATTGAATTGATTACCTGCATAATAAAAACATGAATTCCCTATATACATTTTTTTCTCATTCTTTTTACTTTTTAATTAACTATTTATTTGGTAAAAGATTTTGACCAATTCCAGGTTTTAGCGAAGTAAAGAGATGAATCAGAGGACACCTGCAAAAGAGGTATCTTTTTTTTTTTTTATGCATTACTATTATTACCTATTCTTTATATAACATAACAGACAATTTTAATTCTTGGTTTCTCATGTTCTTTAAAAAAAAAAAAAGGTCTCTTCACCCAATAATATTGTGGTGTCAAAAGGTACATTTGTCCTGAAACAGTAGCACCAATTCAGACACTTGAGACAAGACTGCTCTCATCAGTGCTACGCCGGCACAATTTGAGAGTGATGTCATTGGAAGACTGAAGCTCTCTCACACAGAATTCCCTCTGAATTATGGATGACTTACCATGCCCCATGCCTATAATGATCTTGAGTGAGTCACCACTTAACAAATGGCTATTCCCAAAGCATTTGTTACACACAGCTCCCTGTAATCTCTACATAGAAAGCATAAGCACCTCGAAAGCCATCAGATAAAAGACAGGCCCATAAAATTCAATGCTATCTGACTTCTTTTTTTATTCAGGCTAATTATAAGGAATATATAGCCCCGTGAGAGATAGCATAGATGTAGAACAGAGAACTTATGTATATTTAAACACACCGCAACTTTATTGACAGCTCCGACAGGACACCCACTTGCAAAAAGGGTCAGTTAAAGTGATTGTGTTTGTGTAATGAATACATTAATCAAAATATAACATTAATCAATGCGTGTTATTCGGGCCACTGTATTGTGTTGCTGATGTCAACATTCCTTGCTGTCTACTCTACGATGCAGGATAGGCCTCGTTGCCATGGGCAGGGTACAGTCCTAAAATCAGATGTCACGTGGATTGCACTGATTGGGTCATATTATTGTTTTCATGCACCTGTGTGAAATACTTATTTTCATTACCAGGAGGGGGAAGCAAACATTATCTGCAGAGTGAGAACATTTGGCGTCATGAATTACTCAAAAGACAATGCATCTGAAGGTCTGCATGTTTACATATATATGAGATAGAGCGATTGGCTCCACTGCATACATCCAAGCACTTCGTTTAATGTCTAATATATTAGATCCTTGGATTTTAGTACCATCTACACTGATCAGCCACAACATTAAGACAGGTGAAGACTGATTATATTTTTACAATTATCAAGAGGTGACATATAGTAGGCAGCAACTGAATAGTCAGTTCTTAAATTTCATTTGTTGGACACAGGAAAAGTAGGCAAGCAAAAAGATCTGAGTAATTTTGACATGGTCCAAATATTGATGGCTAGACGACTGGGTATCTTCAAAACAGGAAGTCTTGTGGGGTGTTCCCAGTATGCAGTGGTTAGTCCCTACCAAAAGTGGTGCAAAGAAGGACAACTGGTAAACCAGTGTCAGGGTCATCAGTGCCCAAGGCTCGCTGATGCACATGGGGAGCAAAGGCTCACCTGTCTGGTCCAATCACAGAAAAGTTACTGTAGTTGAAATTGCTGAAAAAATGAATGCTGACCATAATAATAAGGTGTCAGAGAACACAGTGCATCATAGTTTGCTGCGTATGGGGCTGCACAGCCACACACCAGTCAAAATGTCCATGATGACCTCTGTCCATTGCCGAAAGCGTCTTTAATGGGAAAGTGGAATTCAGAACTGGACCATGGAGCAATGGAAAAAGGTTGCCTGGTCTCATGAATCACATTTTCTTTTAGGTCAGGTGGATGGCCAGGTGCATGTGCGTTGTTTACTTGGGGAAAAGATGGCAACAGGATGCACTATGGAAAGAAGGCAGGACTTCTGAGGCAGTGTTATGCTCTGTTCTTCTGGGAAACCTTGGGTCCTTTTATTCATTGTAATAGACCATATACACCCCTTCACGGCAATGGTGTTCCTTGAAGTGGCTTCTTTCAGCAGGATAATGCACTTTTCCACACTGCAAAAATTATTCAGAATTTTTTTGAGGAACATGACAAAGAGTTCAAGGTATTGCCTTGACCTCCACATTTCCCAGATCTCAATAAGATTAAGCATCTGTGGAATGTGCTGGAACAACAAATCCGATCCATGAGGCCCCACCTTGCAACTTACAGGACTTAAAGGATCTGCTGCTAATGTGCCAGATACCACAGGACATGTTCAGAGGTCTTGTGGAGTCCATGCCTCGATGCAACTGAACTGATTTGGCACCTCAAGGGGGGCCTACATGATATTGGGCAGGTGGTTTTAATGTTGTGGCTGATTAAAGTATACTCTGGCTTTTCTTCCCTGTTCTCTCTCCGGTCCATCTAGGCGCAAAACTGTCTTAGTGTCCCATGAAAAACTTGTCTGGGCCAGGCCAATGTGAACAACCTAATCCAGTCTTTAGGTGCCCTGTACCCAACATTAAAGGGACACTATAGTCACATGAACAACTTTAGCTTAGTGAAGCAGTTTTGGTGTATAGAACATGCCCCTTCAGCCTCACTACTCAATCCTCTGCCATTTAGGAGTTAAATCACTTTGTTTATGAACCCTAGTAACACCTCCCTGCATGTGACTTGCACAGCCTTCCATAAACACTTCCTGTAAAGAGAGCCCTATTTAGGCTTTCTTTATTGCAAGTTCTGTTTATTTAAGATTTTCTTATCCCCTGCTATGTTAATAGCTTGCTAGACCCTGCAAGAGACTCCTGTATGTGATTAAAGTTCAATTTAGAGATTGAGATACAATTATTTAAGGTAAATTGCATCTGTTTGAAAGTGAAACCAGTTTTTTTTTCATGCAGGCTCTGTCAATCATAGCCAGGGGAGGTGTGGCTAGGGCTGCATAAACAGAAACAAAGTGATTTAACTCCTAAATGACAGTGAATTGAGCAGTAAAATTGCAGGGGAATGATCTATACACTAAAACTGCTTTATTTAGCTAAAGTAATTTAGGTGACTATAGTGTTCCTTTAACCCCTTAAGGACACATGACGTGTGTGACATGTCATGATTCCCTTTTATTCCCGAAGTTTGGTCCTTAAGGGGTTAAACCCCACCTCGGCCAGTTGAGACCTAACAGATGGTTCAGATTTATGTAACTGTTAACTTCTGCCATTGCTCCAGTTGCACTATTCAAGACCATTCTTTATTTTGTTTTTTTTTAATTCTTTATTTTTGTGCTTTGTTAGGCATATCGGCATAAAATATTAGCACAAGAATACAACATTTTGTTCCACAAATATTTTAACAGGCAATGTGTGGCGAAAACAGTAATTTTATCAGCAAAATTTTAAATATCAAAAGCAGGTGTGGTGACAAACCCGGGGTGGGTGTGTTGGTAGCAAGCTTGGTCAAGACCATTCTTTAAAGAGGAAAAACAAATCGCATCTTCAGAGATGGGTGGGAACACCCACTTTTCCCACCAAAAACATCATCTTTTGGAATGCTCCTTAGGACCAGGTTCCACTGCAGCAATTTTCTGAAGATAAAATAGCAGACACAAAAAAGTGATAAAACAGTTAACAGAATAAAATAAACAATATCAGTCACAAACACATGCATGCTTTGTAGTCTAGCAGCTAGGCTGAATAGGAGACCAGCGACGGAGGCGATGGCTAAAACCACTGACAGAACCTTTAAAAAGAACATCTATTTATTAATTTTGTAATAAAATCTTAGGCAGCCTTATAAAAACAGTGGCAATTTTTTGTAATTTAAATGGAATTTCAGATTGTAGAATGAAATATAGCTGAAAGTTAAGTTGGAGAATCTACCCAATTTTGTCGAAATTTGCAATTGTCTATAATTTCTAGTATAGTAAATGATCTCAAAAGCGCTCACAGCCTCCTTTCCAAATACCATGCCACAAAAAATGCAAATTAAGACCACACAAATGAATAATGGCAAACCAATGGCGAACCTCGTGACTAACCACAGTTAAACTGTGGCATCCTAATCTTTACTCAATAAAAAAAGTGAAAAAAAAAAACACATGACTGTCTGGATAATTATTAATTTTACTGTATTATTTAAAGTATAATTTGTTGTGGTTCTGGTTCTGGACTCGGGTCTCATTAGAATGATCAGATTTCCCATTTTAACAAGGAGCACTTGTAAAAAATGCATCATGCAGGGTTGCAATGACTTATAATTATATTGGCTTACCAAGAGTGTTCTACTGGAACAAGATTGTGCGTTCCACGCTGAATTAAATGCACTGTTCCCGTACCCTGGTACTACGGTAACAGATCAATAAATGTTACGAATCAATAGACTGTCTAAAGTGGTTAATGTTGTTAATTAAACAAATGGAACATTTTTAGCACACCAACAATGGGCATGAAACAAACAACAAATGGCAGCTGAAGGTGACATTAAACTTCTAAAAATGTTAAGTCTGTGCATAGATGTGTGGGTTTTGGCGCAGAAAGTGGCAGAGATCAGAGACATACTAAAAGAGAGACAAACTTTTTGGAAGTATGGTTTTTGCCATGCTACGTTTTTGAGATTCAATATGAAATATGGTGCAATTAAGTCACAATTATGGACATGAAAAAAAATAGTTATTTATTAAACTTTGAATTAGGGCAAATTTGCATCCAAATGACACAACTCACATTAAAATAGCCAAGTTATGGCTCTAGCTGTATTGAAGCTATTTTATCCTCAGATTTGCTATTCAAAATTTTATTCACTCCAGCTCAGAATTAAGAGAAGAATCTGAAGAAATAAAATGAGGAGATATTGGCTTGAGTGCAAAAAGTGCAAAAATGCCAGCAATTTAATAACTGCTTTCTTCTGTTTGTGTAGTGCTAATATTAGGTTTAACAGAAGTTAATGGACTACAACTGAATTGATGCATTGCCAGCGCTGGCGTTCCAAATAAAATGGTAAAATTGCTTGCTTAGGGTTGGGTTTCCCTTTAAAAAAATCAGATATTCTTATTATTGCCTTAAAAAGATGTTTAAATGCCAAAATGCCTAGTATCATATAATCAATTCTCAAGATAAAGTTGTCCATGTAATATTGTATTCATAATTTGGATTCAAAGAAGATCTGGAAAAATATTTGGATGAAGGTTGTTCTTCCTTGAAGTCCACTGTTTAGTATCCACTAAATACTACCAGCAGAAGATGAAATCCCCAGGGTTCCATTACCCATGAAAATAGTAAGATAAGTCTTATGAATGGGTGCCACATATCTGATCTGACTTACCATAATCCATGAATCCAGCCTTCGTGGGAGTTGAAAGGTCTACCTTTTGTCTTCCCCCCCGATATAAGATATTTAATAGGCTGCATCGATATCATTTCTAAAAGAGGGAATAAATAGGAGAGAAAAGATGGTGAATCTACATTTAAAGGTACATGCAGCATTATTATTATTATCTGTGGTTCTTTACTAGGTGAAATGTCACTGCCTAGGGCTAGCACTTTCAAAAGCCTGGTGGCCTCATATCTTTGATGAGGAGGCAACAGGCTCTATGCAAGAAATAAGTAACTTTCGGCACTGCAAATGTCTTGGACTACATCTTCCCTGATGCTTTGCCAGCATTATGGCTGTAGTGTAAGAGCATTATGGGGCATGTAGTTCATTACATCTGGAGTGCCGAATGTTTCCTACCCCTGCTCGAAGTTGATGGAACACTACTACCCATCCGTATTCTTGGCAGGCATTTTTCCATCCATGCCTAAGTGCCATCTCAGTGCCATCAGGAAGGAGGTGATTTGAGCACGAGTGTTGTGGCTGCACGCCTCTCCTTATTCAGCCCATTTTTACAAACACGAGACTACATCACCTGCAACAGACTGAGTTGGAGGAATTCAATCAGCAACTGGCACTCGACCATTTGTACCACCTTCTTCATTCTCAGCACTCGTTCCTGCTAAGCCTCTGCACCAGTTCCTGCACCGAACATCATTCACCTACATTGTATGTCACAAACAGGAGCACATGTCATATTTTCTTCCAAAATGGAGAGAAACAAAAAAAACAATTATTAGTCTAAATAAAGAGCTATCTACAAGAAAATACAAAACCAAAACAAAATGAAATAAAATAAAATAAACATTTAAGGGCACTCTCGGGCAGGTGTTTACTGGAAAATCTCAACAAGAATGTTAACCCTATTATTCACGTTTAATGTATATTATCTTTGGGTCTCACACAATATTTTATTAAAGCTTTTATTTTTCTATTACCACTCTTCAGCTTTCTCAACAAACCAGTAGTTAATTTAGGCAGGGTTTTTTCATTTCCCTTTTTTTTCTCTTTATTATGGACCAATAATGCATAAGTGAAGGACTCAGGAAAAAAAAAAAAGCGGCTAGGTTAATGAGAAGTCCATTTCTTAACATCCACTGATTGCTTACTACAGGGCTGATGCCTTGAGACAGGAGGTCAGATGCTATTTCAACACGACACTGAAGCAATTCTGCTTCTCTAGGCGTTTTGCTGCTGTGTGGGACCCAGGGGAAGAGAATTGCAGAGAAGCAGGACCAAAAGATAATGAATTACACTACCAGAGAGAGTAAAAGCTAAATAGCGAGGGATGGAGAAAAGGAAGTGGAGGGAAGGAATGCGTAGTGCAATGATGAGAACTAAAAAACGGTGGGAGGTAAATGGCGAGAGAGGAGATGTACTGAAAAACATAAACCTGCCTTTATCTGATTTCCATCAGAAAAAGAACCACTTTGAAGTGCGATGGGAATAAGCAGAAAATCCTTAACCCTTGTGATTCTGAAAATGTTTTCCTTGGGGTTGGTTAAGTGGAGCATTTGCCCCAGAAAAAAAATGATGAGGTATAATACAGTGAGCCCTTTCATTTTACCTTTTAACATTGTAATGTGATGTGCCTTTTTGTGTCACCCTATTTCACCATATAATGTATAATGTGGTGTGCCCTTCTGGATAATCCCACAATGCAGCAAGCCTTCTTGTTCTCCCCTATAAAGTTGTACTTTCTCTTATCTTACCCTGTAATGTAGTACTCATTATTGTATCATTGTACAATTTGATACATTTCCAAAAAATACACACAGCCACCATATACAACAACACACATGATGCTACATGCTATCTACACATACAACAACACACTGCACACACAGCTTTCTTACTGTCGCAACATGCACATCCTCCTAAACACCAAACAGAGAAAGCCATACACACACAGCCTCCCCACACTCACAGCGTGTGCAGCTTTTACACACACACACCACACATAGCTTCCCATACACACAAAACACACACTCTCCCACGCAATGCTTTCCCATGAGGGAAGGCCTAATGCATGCACGGTGCTCGCCACTCATGCGCAATAGGTCCCCCCATCGGCTGACATCTGAGGAGGCCGAGCGCGACTCAGCACCAAGGGATATCGGTGCTGCATTCGGGTCAGTGAATAAGGGTTTATTTACCCCTTTACATCACTTAGGGGTGGGGCCGCTGTGGCAGAGGAACTTGTTAGTGTTCATCTGTGTACATCTTTGTATTCCTAAAACTAACGTATTTCTTTAATGACACATATGTCACCTAATATCATTATATATAACATATATAGGTGACATTAGCTATATGTCACCTATATACATTTTGTTTGTCATTAACTTTGCAATATCTGAGTATCGATCTCGAGATTGTGTGATTAACAATGTCGACTGAAATTAAACCCAGTTTTAAGACAAAATAATCTCTATGTGTTGCCAGAAAAGGGTTGTGATGTTTTTGAATGGTAATTATATTGAAAACACACATACAATTGTGACTAAGGTTCGGATAATGTTATAGATTAGTCACTGGAGCTAGATTATTACCAAGGCCTAAATATTCTTATGACAAATATTTACCAAATATTCCCAGAGTTAAATAATATGCGGAATCAGAGGTGTAATAAACACAAGCAAATTAAGCTTTGCGTGATAGGTTCTGTTGTTCAATGTTGCATGAACGATGAACCATGTTCTTTGATATGTAGATAAAGAACGGACAATTTTTGGATGGCATCAAGACTCCAGCAGCTTGATCCGGAATGCCAAACCAGACGGAGAGCTGTCAACTAGATCGAGTTGGCAGGCAGAACCACAAACATTATTTTCAGATGGTAAGAAATCTTGGACCGTATTTCTAACATATAACCTGGTCATCAGCAAAAAAAATTGACTTCAAAAATCAGAATGCAGAAGGAAGACTTTAACCAATCAGAAAAAAAACATATTAAAGTATATTAAAATGTCGAATTATTCCAGCAGCCCCCCTTGGTTAGGGGCACTAACAGCTAGAGTCGGCCCAAGCTCTTTTGCTGCAACACCACTATTATCTATAACCCAGCCCGAAAAGCAAGGCTGATCAAAATAATGAGGCACTCACTGATACTCACACCCATATACCCAGCCCACATCAAGCTACACAACCCCCTTCAAAAGCTACCAAACTGCTTACAATTGATTAATTGTAGCTATTTTTGTATGTTCTGCTTCAGGTATGATAACCTCAGTTCTCGTTCATTCCTACCCAGCTAAACTGCAGGCCTCACATAAATATAAGCACAGGTCGTACGGGTGTCATACCTAACCTGGACACAGGTACTCTTGTAGCACTCCTTAGATTGCCACGTAACTCCCTAACGATGGCTTCAGTTTAAGTGGCATTTATGCCTGGTTTTGCATACTATATCATACTATATTATCAAAAAGGGTATCCTGCCTGACAGGCAAAACAAACGTTCAATATTACAATTTTTGTGTAATGTCTGGCTCAGGTCAGGATTTCCTGCCTATTGCTTGTACCACAACAACAAAAAAATGGTGCATATCTCTCTGTGATGATATGTCATTTTCAATATGACATGTCATGTTATTGTTTGCATATGTTCTTTTCCATGCACTTCTAAAATAAAGAATTATAAAAAAAAATTAAATTATATGAAACATTTCCACTTCAGTATTGACATAGAGTTGACGGTCAGAAGAGCGTTCTTCAACCTCTCCACTGGGTTTTAAAGAGACACTTCTAGCAAAGTTAAAAACCTGTGCACAGGTAATAGTACAAGCCGGCTCCAAAAAAATGTATAGAGGAGTTAAGCACACAAAGTATCTTAAAGTACAAATTTTAATAGAAGCAAGCCACCATGACAAAGTTTCGGCCTAAAATGTCGTTTGTCAAGACTTGACAAAGGCAATTGGAGGTCAAACGCTATCGCGGCGGCTTGCTGGACAAGTGAACAAGTGATAAGATGCAGCACGAAAAAAGTTAGGTGGAATCGGAGTATTTAACTTTGGGCTGTGATACTGTTAAAGGAAACATTTGCTATAGTGCTATTGTCCCAAATGTAACGTTTTAACTTTTCATTATCTTGGAGTGTCGGTGTATTCTACTTTGGTAAGCATGTCCCTTATCCCTCAGCTGTCAAAGGGTAAATCTATATTGTATGTGTACAGGGTGTGCCAGTAAATTACTACCTCCCGTTACAAGTTTTCCAACGGTTGAGCATGTTTGAAAGGTGACTTTGGCGAACTCCGTGTAAAGGCCCATTCACAAAATTGCAAATGTGTCTGTCATCAGGCTGATAACAACTGCTGTATGGTTACTGTAAGCTAATTCATCACTTCCACTCACTTATCTGAGCCTGAAGTGTTCCTATAATGGGACTCTTATGATACTTAACTAAACAAAGTCCGGTTTTACAGTGCTTGTGTACACTTTACAGAAGTAAAAGGATAACATATATTAGAGATTATATGGTGGGAAGTATGTATAAGTAAGTGGGAGCTAGAAAAAGGCAACAAAAAAATAAACACATACAATACGACAAGATACACAGAGGACAGGGTCAGACAGAGATAAAAATGTAGCCCAGGCATTTAAAGGAAGAGTAATTTAATAGAGAAAGCAGGCTCATGTGGTGTTCTGTGTGTAATGTAGTGTGTGTGTGTGTGTGTGTGTGTGTGTAGCAGCAATTTGGAATGTCGTTTTTGCAATGTAGTATGTGTGTAGTGTGTGTGGATTTAGCAACGATTTGTAATCAAATGTGTGTGAAGGGGCTGTGTGTAATGTAGTATGTGTGTATGTGTGTGTTTAGCACAAGTTGGTAATGTAGTGCGTGTGGAGAGAGCTATATGTAATGTAGTGTGTGTGTATATGTGTATCATCAGTTTTCCAAGTAGTGTGTGTCGTAGGGGCTGTTTGTAGTGTAGTGTGTGTGTGTGTGTATAGCAGCAGTTTGTCATGTAGTTGGTGTGGAGGGGCTCTATGTTTTGTACTGTGTGTGAATAGGAGCTGTTTGTAGTGCGCGTAGTTGTGTACAGATAGGGACTGTTCACAGAGTGTGTAGATATGGGTTGTTTGTGGTGCAGTGTGTGGATAGGGACTGATTGTAGTGTGTGTGCATAGGGCTAAACATGACACTACCCTAAATGCTGGCTGGACATCACAGGACTATTTCTTTCCTTACTGTTAACCCTAAATTCCTTATTGACTTTTTCTCCAAACTTGCACAAACAGAGACAATATAGACAGAGTTTACAATGTTGCTACACTGTAATAACACTTTTTTTGCGGCTCGCCATTTTATAACCTTCGGTGTAATACGGTTCCCACATATATAGCAGAATTTGAAATGCCGCACTCTTTGTTTCTCCGCAGTCTTTGCTTGAAAATAGCTTACATGCATGTGTCAATGTATCAATAAACCGTAAAGTGAAGATGCCGCAGTACTTTATTCTGTCTATTCAGGAGCAAAAGAAAAAAAAAACATCTTGTAAGCATTTTACTGCAGGACGAGTCAGAAGACCATGTTTAAAACTGCAGAGATTGCTTGTTCCCCCTCCCCCTCTAGAAGGCTTGCTCTGTGCTAAAGGCACTAGCATTTAACTGTACCCAGTCATATCATTAATTCAGGTAACCGACACAGCAAGACAATCTGTAAAACAGAAACCAATGCTCTGCTCTTCCTTCCGCATTTACTATGAGAGGAGGGGCGGGGGTGAATTATTATACCTGCTTGACAGACCATGGAAATGTTCAACTAATGAAGTGCAAGTCCAATTACCCAGACAAAATTCTGCAAGATTTGTGTTCCGCCATAAATTACTACCATATTTTAAATATTCCAGTTAGGTCAAGTCTGGTTTGTGCAGATCAAGGCTCACTTTTTTGTTATCCCAGCGATGCAGATGTTAGAATGCACTATCCAGTTGGTTTTAGCTAACCTTTGGCATTTCAGATATTATGAGCAGGGCCGGCCTTAGGGGTGTGCGAGCTGTGCGGCCGCACAGGGCGCCATGTATCAGGGGGCGCCGTCTGGGATTTAAAAAAAAATAAAAATTTTTTTTTTTTTTTTTTTTAAATTTGCAGCGGGGGCGGAGCTTACCGTGCGGCGGGGGCGGAGCTAAAAGCGCCGGAAAACTGCTGCAGGGGAAGCAGGAAGGAGTCCCTGCTTCTCCACCAAACAGTCACCAGGAGCTGCACTGCCTCCACAATGAACTCCACAGGGATTGTCAGGTGAGTGTGACTCTCTGCCTGTGTGTATTACTGTCTGTGTGTGTATGACTGTCTGCCTCTGTGTGTCTGTGTGTATGACTGTGTGTGTCTGTGTGTATTACTGTCTGCCTCTGTGTGTGTCTGTGTGTATTACTGTCTGTGTCTGTGTGTATGACTGTCTGCATGTGTGTGTCTGTGTGTGTGTGTGAGACTGTCTGCCTCTGTGTGTGTCCATATGACTGTCTGCCACTGTGTGTATTACTGTCTGCCTCTGTGTGTGTGTCTGTGTGTATGACTGTCTGCCTCTGTGTGTATGACTGTCTGCCTCTGTGTGTCTGTGTGTATGACTATCTGCATGTGTGTGTCTGTGTGTGTGTGTGTGTGTGTGTGTATGACTGTCTGCCACTGTGTGTCTGTGTGTATTACTGTCTGCCTCTGTGTGTGTGTCTGTGTGTATTACTGTCTGCCTCTGTGTGTGTGATTGTGTGTATGACTGCTTCTGTGTGTATGACTGTCTGTGTGTATGACTGTCTGCGTGTGTGTCTGTGTGTATGACTGTCTGCCTCTGTGTGTGTCTGTGTGTATGACTGTGTGTGTCTGTGTGTATTACTGTCTGCCTCTGTGTGTGTCTGTGTGTATGACTGTGTGTGTCTGTGTGTATTACTGTCTGCCTCTGTGTGTGTCTGTGTGTATTACTGTCTGTGTCTGTGTGTATGACTGACTGTCTGTCTGTGAGTGTGTGTGTGAGACTGTCTGCCTTTGTGTGTCTGTGTGTATGTGTATGACTGTCTGCCTGTGTGTGTGTGTGTGTGTGGATGTCTTCCTGTGTGTGTGTGTGTGTGGCCGTCTGACTCTGTGTGTGTGTGTGTGTGTCACATACAACCAATACACGCATATCACACACTGTTAATACACCCATTACAAATATCACACATAGCACACATATCACACACAGTCATCACATACACAGACAACACAAACATTACAGCATACATGGATGACGGGGGGGGGGGGGCGCTGTGAAGATTTTTCGCACAGGGCGTCTAAATGCCTAAGGCCGGCCCTGATTATGAGCTTCCAATATAAGACTGGACATAGCCCAAAATTAGAAAACATGGTTGTCCATTTTAAATGGATTCATTGTGTGTTTATTTAGGCTTTTAAAATATTAGCTACTTGTATATTCTGGGTTGGCACAAGACATTTTGTTGCCTGGGCCACCGACAAAACAGTACTCCCACCATCCCACCAAAGCACAGGTGCTACTCCCACACACCTCATTAGTCACCCTAAATACTGACTGTTATTCTAACATACTTAGAAACACATCCACACATACATTGACACTGACACATACATTGACACTCACATACGTTGACACTGACACATACATTGACACTCACATATATTGATACACAAAAACACATACATTGACACTCACACATACATTGATACACATTTCCACACATACATTGACACTCACACACACATTGATACACATCTACAAATACATTGACACTCACACATACATTGATACACATTAAAACATACATTGACACTCACACATGCACTGATACACATTTACACATACATTGACACTCACACATACATTGACATTCACACACACATTGATACACATCCATAAATACATTGACACTCACATAAATTGATACACATTCAAATATACATTGACACTCACACATGCACTGATACACATTCACACATACATTGACACTCACACACACATTGGTACACATCCATAAATACATTGACATTCACACATACATTGATACACATTCATGCATAGCTAGAGACACATAGCATATAACATATGTTACAGCCCTGGTGAGGACTCCAGTGACCGCCTGCATTCAAGGAGTAATACAAGCAATTACAACACAGGGATCTGGTCACAATGACTACTCAGGGTTGCTAGGAAAACCTCAGCTATTATATCACATTATGTTTGACTGGTTACAAGCAATGCCCAGAAAAAATGGCAGAACGGATAGGCAATATAAGTACACATAAAACCAATAGCTTTGTACCTTTAACCATTTTTACACTGTGACAGGTCAGGTGCCCCTTTGTGTATGTGTGGTTTATATTCTACACTTACTGTATGGAGCCTGGTCCTTTTGCCTTTTGAAAGATCTGCTATCCAGCAGCTGATTTCTGGTTTATAACAAACGTCAGAGACAGATATTGGTTAACACGGTAGATGATGGACAGATGGAGAGCCAGAGACAGACAAGCAGATAGTCTACATACCTTTCTCGTAGTTTTCTACATAGCACCAAGTGACACTCTCCGCCTATCATGGCACCTGAAAATAGTAAAATGTCTGAGGAAAAGCCATCTGTGCCTATGTCAGGATAGACAGTGGTTGGTGGAATACATCAAACATTACTGAAGAATTGTATTGTCCTTTAATGTGGCCACAGAAGATGTTCAGTGGATTGTTGCCGGCTCAGTGATCCATAGGTTTTGTCCATCAGTTTTTAATGGAATTCTGAACTACACTGAACAAAATTATAAACGTAACACGTTTTTTGTCACCTCACAGGTGTGGCATATCAAGATGCTGATTAGACAGCATGATTATTGCACAGGTGTGCCTTAGGCTGGCCACAATAAAATGTGCAGTTTTACTCTATTGGGGTGGTCCGGGAGGGTCCGAAAACCAGTCAGTATCTGGTGTGGCCACCATTTGCATCCCGCAGTGCAACACATCTCCTTTGTATAGAGTTGATCAGGTTGTTGATTGTGGAATGTTGGTCCACTCCTCTTAAAGGGCTGTGCGAAGTTGCTGGATATTGGCAGGACCTGGTACACGCTGTCGTATAACCTGATCTAGAGCATTCCAAACATGCTCAATGGGTGACATGTCCTGTGAGTATGCTGGCCATGCAAGAACTGGGATGTTTTCAGCTTCCAGGAATTGTGTACAGATCCTTGAAACATGGGGCTGTGCATTATCATGTTGCAACATGAGGTGATGGCCGTGCATAAATGGCACAACAATGGGCCTCAGGATCTCACCACGGCATCTTTGTGCATTCAAAATGCCATCAATAAAATGCACCTGTGTTGGTTGTCCATAACATACCCCTGCCCATACCATAACCCCTCCGCCACCATGGACCACTCGATCCACAACATTGACATCAGCAAACCACTCACCCACACAACGCCATATACGCTGTCTGCCATCTACTCTGTACAGTGAAAAACGGGATTCATCTGTGAAGAGAACACCTCTCCAAAGTGCCAGATGCCATCGCATGTGAGCATTCGCCCACTCAAGTCGGTTACGATGACGAACTGCAGTCAGGTTGAGACCCCGATGAAGACGACGAGCATGCAGATGAGCTTCCATGAGACGGTTTCTGACAGTTTGTGCAGAAATTCTTTGGTTATGCAAACCCATTGTTGCAGCAGCTGTCCGGGTGGCTGGTCTCAGATGATCTTGGAGGTGAAGATGCTGGATGTAGAGGTCCTCGGCTGGTGTGGTTACACGTGGTCTGCGGTTGTGAGGCCGGTTGGATGTACTGCCAAATTTTCTGACACGCCTTTGGAGACGGCTTATGGTAGAGAAATGAACATTCAATTCACGGGCAACAGACAGGCAACAGCTCTGGTGTACATTCCTGCAGTCAGCATGTCAATTGCACGCTCTCTAAAAACTTACAAAATCGCTGTCATTGTGCTGTGTAATAAAACTGCACATTTTAGAGAGGCCTTTTATTGTTGCCAGGCTAAGGCACACCTGTGCAATAATCATGCTGTCTAATCAGCATCGTGATATGCCACACCTGTGAGGTGGATGGATTATCTCGGCAAAGGAGAAGTGCTCACTAACACAGATTTAGACAGGTTTGTGAACAATATTTGAAAGAAATAGTCCTTTTGTGTACATAGAAAAAGTCTTAGATCTCTGAGTTCAGCTCAGGAAAAATGGGTGCAGAAACAAAAGTGTTGCGTTTATAATTTTGTTCAGTGTATTTAATGCCTCGAATTGGAGTCATTCACTTCCAAGTGGAATCATTCACTTCCAAGTGGAATCACAGATAACAGAGTAACATACATCAGATGAATACTGACTGATGCTTGCTAAGAAACTACTTGGCATGCTGCGAGTCTTCTGACTTCATGGCCAAGAAGCTATTATGTAAGACCACTGAAGTTATTAGTAATTATGGACATTTGAGTTTTTCCCAAGCCAATTAAAACCAATATGTTGTGCTTCCTTGAAATGTAAAGCTTGTATGATGTATTGTCGGCAGTGGAAGGGTTAGCATATTTTACTTGCTCTGCGTAGTTTCATGGATTTTTGCATTAGAGCACCTCTGGTGGCAGAACTGAATACTACACCGCTGCACTAAAATAATGTATTTTTTTTTACTGTATATAATGGAAAATATATTGAACTTGTTCGCTTTCAATATCTGGGACTCCACTAGTAGGGGGTATTTACTAAGATCCAACTCCTTGCATGGTCATTCGCACTATTTTTCAATGTTGGGATTTTGCATACAAGCTCCGAATGAGCCTGAATTAGGTTTGGATTTTGGCTAGAACAAACTGCACCGGAAAGCCTAAATGTGGACTTGATTGCTTCAAATCCAAGCCCAGATATTTTTCAAAAATGAAACTATTTGCCTCCTGTCATCACTAAAAGCCAGTGCACAAATAGTTAAAACCCTTTAAATTGTTAAAAATTCTCAACGCTTCAAGGGTTTATTATGTGGCGGCTGGCCAGCACTTGGTAACCAGCCGTCACATTAAAAAGTAAACAAAAAATAAAATATATTACTAAAAAAAAGCTTATCAGAGTCCAAAAGACGTCCATATTACTATAATGGAGGTTTTAAATGTCTATAACATAAAGTGGCCCCCACTGGTAGACTAGGGGCTCCAGGTTTCTTGCAACAAATATGTCACTACATAACGCTCTCATAATTATATATTCAATAATCCTATTCTCAAAAAAGTAAAACAAGTTAAAACCACTTTGCAAAAAAAAAAAAATTTTTTTTTAATTATTGAATGCTCAGTGAGGTGTATACTATGATTTGGTTGGCTAGAAAGTCAACCAATCACAGTGCTCCGATGGGCAAGTCGTGGTTGATATGTAATGTGTATAGAAATATATATGTATTAATGAACAAACTCAATTTTGGCACATGTAGCAGGTGTAACAAAAAGAAATAAAACAAAACCTGATATGTATTATATTATATTATATATTATAAAATTATATATAACTATGGTTAATTGCAAAGAGCTTGATGACTTTTGGGGACTGTAGATTCCCAAAATGCCAACAGAAATGAAAGATAAAGACGGTTTGTGGATACAATTTCCATATTCAGTAAATGCAATCCATTATTACAGTGTGGTGTATTGTACCTAGTGCCCCCTCCCCCAATCTCTGCTATAACACGTTCCCAAAGTCTTTTGAAAGGAGTGACTAAAGACCCATAGGAAAAATTTGCCTTTTCAAAGGATAAAGACCAACGCTGGAGCACAGAGGTAGTTAAGCATTTTGTTTTTTACCTTGATGTCATTATCCAATACGTTAGGGAATAGACAATCAGACGGTATTTTCAGCCTAAAACTTCTATCACCCTACAGAGACACAGAATAAATCCTTCCATTCTTAATGTATTTCAGTGTACTGCCCTCATCCTGACCCATAATGTCACAGAGGTCACACGATGCGCCATGAATCAGGTGGCAACGGCAGAAATCAACCAGCTCATTGCTGGTCATGCATAAAATGGAGCAATAACCTTGGAAAGAAATGGAATAGTGAAGCGGGTTGATACATTTTTAGAACCTTGCTCCAGTTTTGTTCTTTATGTACGGCACAGGGTTCCCATATGGCACAACAGCAATCACAATAAATCCAAATACACAACACAGATTATTTATTACGATCGTCAAACTATTAAATTCAGCGCTGTCTATCCTGAACGTAAGATCTACGTGTATTTTTTTTGGCTTTATGAAGTATATGTTCTGCAGTGACTGTAAAATGACAATTAGGATAGGGGTAAAAGAAGAAGGGGTTAAAATATCCTTGTAGTGTTTGCTGTAGCCGAACATGTGATGTGATTTGGTCCTTCTCCCTCCCCTGCACCGTGCACATCTGCTGTACGACATGAGTTACATGGGGAAGGAAAAGATGCAGGATTGAGAGACTGGGAGTCAGGCAGTAACGATGCTTCACCTGCAGGCATGGGATGAATTACAATTAGGAGCACTGCAGCAAATGATGGATGTCCAGTTACATCATCACCTCTTTACCAGTGTGTGTTTTACATCAGTGCAGCAGGAGCGAGGGAGAGGTGGGATCACAGCACAGAGAGCGAGAGAGAGATAGAAAGAAAGGGAGAAAAAAAAGAGTGAGAGGCGCTTTATTCGCTGATTGTGTTTGTTTATCAACAGTCCCCTTTGTTAACCAGCTGAGTGCCAGAGGGAGGCAATACATATATAAATAATGTATCGACAAGCCAAAGGCAGGCGTCTATGGTGACCTGCAGCCTTCAAAACATATAAAGATATGGAAAGAGAAGGCTGTTCAGTATTAGGACACTTAAATGGGGTGTTGTAGTTAGAAATTGCTGAGAGTTATCAGTTGTTACACAGAGGGTTCCCCCATCCAATTTGGAAAACACAAAGCTCCATCGCCCTAAATTCACATCATACAGGGTTTATTTACTAAAGGGATGAATTCAAAGTGCATCTCAAATTGAAGGTCAAACGTCAACAATGCTTTCAGATCAGCTAACTTGGTATTAAGATTGATATTCACTTTCAGTGGCGTACACACAATCCATGGGGCCCCGGTGAGAAACTGATCCGTGGGCCCCCACCTCCCTCTCCAGCCCCTGACAGACACACAAACACACATACAGACACACATACATACATACACACACACATACAGGCAGACAGATACATACATACAAACAGAAAGGCACAAATACACACATACAGACACACCCGTGCCGTCATGACAATGCAGGACTGTCCCTCCAAAAGCAGGGCTGTTGGAAGGTTTGGCTGGATAGTTGGAGCAGTTTTTTATGTACAATAAGCACAGTCAGATGAAGACTATATATAAATGTAACGGCACCCTGGGTATAGAAGGGGTTAACGCCGCCAAAGATGTTCCCTTCCCGAATACGAAGTCAGCTACCGAACACTCCTAAGCGCCAAACAGGAAAACACACAAATTATCCCCCCTCAAGTACGAGACGAGGCTCTGTATTGAGGGTCAAGCAGGAATCTGTTTAATGTGGGCTACATGCCCGGCTTTTATGCAGGTCTTTCACCCAGGGACACTCCCATAGGGGACCTGGTGGAAGACTGTCTGTGAGAATTTATTACAGTGACCAACCAGAATGAGTACATGCATAAAAACTCCAAATGAGTATTACAGAACCCTCCTCTCTATCCTGGAGATAATTGGGTTAAGTGCTAGAAGTAACTCAATTATCTCTCAGGATAGAGCATAACCTCCATTTTATAATGACAATAAAAACACATAAAAATATACAGTTCCCAAACTACCGAACAGAATCCCTACATACGTTTTCCCAGATAGCTTAGATCTGAGCGTTCAATATAACTGAATAGCGCTCCGATCCCATACACACAGTTCGATCGCCATGGTGCTAAAGTCTTTCACATAGTATTTTCATCATACGAATGGACTCCATGGGATGGCTATCTGAGGCTCTGTTCGTGTAGTCTATGTACTGAATGGCACATGGTTCGTATGAACCGATGAACAGGACGAAGGAGGGTCGGCGACTTCAGCGGTGTTCGTATGAAAATAGTGTCTGTTTTCAGTTCCATAGATTTGTCGACGAACACCGCTGGGCGTTCGAATGTCCAAGATGGCCGCCGCCACGTGTTCGTTCATACGAACGACGACCACCCAGCTGACCATTCTACAGTGGAAAGTGTCTGTGGTTAACCACAACGTTCTAATGGGGCCAAGAGGTTAACAAGCAGCTCACTTCCCTGCTGGGTGGCCTGCCATTCGGTAGTTTGTTCGTGAAAAAGGGAATTAAACATATGGGCCGTACGGACAGGGCAATAACTGAACAAACAAACGAACCAAGGTGAAACAAAGACAGAGAGGTCTGTCACAATAAAGAACTAGTGACACATTTTCAGAGGAAGCGGGTTCCAAGCACACTAAGGGAAATTATCCAAATTACTCTGTAAATTGTATTCTAGTTTATCTTGGCTCAGTTTTGCAATTAGGTTAATCAGCTCACTACAATTCTTTGGTGAGTGAATAAACCCCAAATATCATGCACCCCTGCCTTGACCCATTCCTGTGCAGATCACACAGTGAAGGAGTTTAAGCATGCGTGGGATAGGCATAAGGCTATCCTCGACTTAAAATAAGGCCAGGGACTAATGAATTATTTTTTAAAAAGATCAAACATCCCAATACATAACTGTGAGCTATTGGCATGATCTACTAGCCAGCTTGTGTGCATTATCCTAGCAGAAAAAAAAATAGCTGATTGTAAATGCAGGCTTCTATCAAACAGTTACAAGAACTATTTGTACTCAGAATTCAATGCACTCAAACCAGCGGCCTACTCTGAATAATTTACAAGAAAATGTTTACCTTTCTGCTAATCTCAATCTTTTATATCAGTATAAGAATATGCCCTAGACTTTCAAAAACTTGCAAACAAATCATGTTTTTTCTAGACTCGAATAGCAGTTTGGCTGAATTTTGGCCAATCAGCAGGTCGTCCAAATTCTGTAACTTCAAAGCACCATATGGACGTATCACGAAACAAACAAACACAGACAATGGATAAACAGTTTTATTTGATTTGTGGTTCAGAGTTTCATGTGTGGAGCCAAAAAATAGTTGATTGATGGTTAGAAGACACATTAAATCGAATAAATAACAATAAAGAAAATAAACCAGTTATCAGTCATATCAAACAATTTAAAAAAAACAACCAAATGATCAAAAGTAACTGAACTGAATGCTCAAAATATAAAATATTGACTGAATGTGGGATGACTGAAAAAATAACGTTCTATGCAGTCGGGATTCAGTTCAATCGATCAGCCTAATTCTGACAAAATTAACTTTATTCAAACGTGCAAATTGTATCACAGTACTGTAAAATATATATGCATGTAAATATTATGTTTGTATTGCAGTGCAGTGATAGACTCATTTTCCATGCCCTGTTGGCTCGTCCCAATCATTTTCCCCAAATTGTTTGCGTGGCCATATTTGGATGAGCCGAAACGTCAAATCGAAGAAATGTGGTTGACCAGATTAATATTTATTTTCAGTTAAACCAAATTGATCACGATGCACAAGTCTAATTTTTTTTCAAGTTTATCTTTATTTAAAAATTTGTTTTTTTTTAAATCTTTTTATCAACTGTATATATCATGTAGGAAATATATCCAAACAAGACGTGTGTTATATCTGGTTATGATGATTGTGTTGCTTTTAATATCACATGAAGTGGTAAGTGGCAATTTGAGCTGGTCCTTCGGCATAATCTGCAGAAATTATATCCTCAGAATAGGTTTCATATTACGCAGTGCATTGCAAGATCCAGAGAAATTCAGATTTGTATTCTTAACATTCAGAAAGAAATGAGCCATGTATTGGCCTGCCGATTCTTATTTGGTTTGTTTTTTTCACAGACACCCTATACTATGCTACTGTTTTGGAGGTTGTTCTATTGCCACAACCTCCAAATTAATTTTGTGTGCTGTCCCTTGAATTTTTTTCTTAAATACTGTGGACATCTCAGTACCTATGAACATCAGGGGACAGCAACCTTCAGCACTGAAAATGTCATGGACTACATCTCCCCTGATTCTTTGCCAGCATTGTGGCTGTAAATGCATTATGGGAGATGTAGTCCACAACATCTGGAGTTCCGAAGGTTGTCTACAATTTAGTCCTGACACTTTGGGTTTGGAGATTCTTACCATTCGTTTCACACGTATACACGCAAACCTTCTGGCAACACCAATTTTATGGAAGCCTCTTTAGAAGAAGTGATTTTTCATGGTTCTAGATACCTTAGTGAAGAACTTACATTGGTTATTTTGAGTGTGTTTCATGGTGTTTAACCATGCCTTGACCTATGTTTACTCAATTTTTGGAAATTGTAGACTTGGCTAATCCTATGATATTGTGTGCCTCTGGTTTTATGGCTTTGGCTTGTGTATCAAGCTACAATTCCCTGTTTGAAAGCTTTCTTTAGTTCATCTAATTGGTGGTATTTCATTAAACAATTTCACTGTCCCCTTCTTGTTGTTCTATCTTTACTAGTTAGGTTCTGGTCTTTACCTTTCACCTTGGGTATGGCATTATCCTGGCACGTCCTGCAAAGGTTACCTTTCACCTTGGGTATGGCATTATCCTGGCACGTCCTGCAAAGGTTACCTTTCACCTTGGGTATGGCATTATCCTGGCATGTCCTGCAAAGGTTACCTTTCACCTTGGGTATGGCATTATCCTGGCACGTCCTGCAAAGGTTACCTTACACCTTGGGTATGGCATTATCCTGGCACGTCCTGCAAAGGTTACCTTCCACCTTGGGTATGGCATTATCCTGGCACGTCCTGCAAAGGTTACCTTACACCTTGGGTATGGCATTATCCTGGCACGTCCTGCAAAGGTTACCTTCCACCTTGGGTATGGCATTATCCTGGCACGTCCTGCAAAGGTTACCTTCCACCTTGGGTATGGCATTATCCTGGCACATCCTGAAAAGTGCTCAGAAGAACTAAACATAGACACGGCGTGCAACAACCCTTTCCGATCACTCACTTTTGACCTAAAAAAAATTAAAGTAGAGATTAACACTGCTGTGTGTCACTTAGATGGAGCAGTACATCATGTGAGATGCTAAGAGAAGAATAACTTTCAATACAGGGCTCTGGGGTAGTAGTCTAAGTATGAGGTAAAATGTCCAGACAGCTAGACTCCTATACGTTGTTATTATTATTATTATTATGTTATTTATATAGCACCATCAAATTCCGCAGCGCTTTACAATGGGTGGACGAACAGACAGGTAGTTGTAACCAGACAAGTTGGACACACAGGAACAGAGGGGTTGAGGGCCCTGCTCAATGAGCTTACATGCTAGAGGGACTGGGGTAAAGTGACACAAAAGGTAAGGATAGTATTAGACTAGTGACAGTTGCAAGAGAGGAATCAGTCAGGAGCTATTAACAGTTTCATTGATACGGTTTTATGAAGAAGTGGGTTTTTAACGATTTTTTTGAAGGAGTGGGGACTGGGTGAGAATCTAACGGAGGAGGGAAGCGAGTTCCACAGGAATAGTGCTGCCCTCGAGAAATCTTGAAGGCAAGCATCAGAGGTGGGAGTACGGACAGAAGATAGACGTAAGTCTTCAGCAGAGTGTAAGGGCCTAGACGGGACATACTTGTGTATAAGGGAGGATAGATAGGTGGGAGCAGCATTATATGGCAATTTGAAAGCAAGAACCAGAATTTTAAATTGAGCTCTATATTTTATAGGAAGCCAATGTAGGGACTGACAGAGGGGTGAGGCATGGGAGGTGCGGGCTGACAGGAAGATGAGCCTCACTGCCGCATTCATTATGGACTGTAACGGCGCAAGTTGGGAGCATGGAAGACCACTGAGAAGCAGATTGCAGCAGTCAAGGCGAGAAAGGACAGTGGAATGAACCAACACCTTAGTCGCATCTGGCGTTAAATAGGGGCGGATGCGCGCAATGTTTTTGAGATGGAAATGACAGGATTTGGTGATACATTGAACATGAGGCTTGAAGGAGAGGTCGGAGTCAAAGAGAACACCTAGGCAGCGAGACTTCATGGTGGAGCTGATGGTAGCACCGTTGACTTGGAGGGAGACAGACACAGGAGTAACAACACTTGAGGGAGGAAAGACCAGAATTTCAGTTTTGGTCAAGTTTAGTTTAAGGAAGTGGGCAGCCATCCAGTTAGAAATAGCAGAGAGGCAGTCAGAGACACTAGTCAAGAGGGACGGGGAGAGATCAGGAGAGGACAGGTAGATTTGCGTGTCATCTGCATAGAAATGATATTGGAAGTCAAAGGAGCTAATGAGTTTACCAAGGGAGGCAGGTGTTTGTTCCTGCATGCCTGGATGAGCGTTAATACCCCCCAGACGCCCTGCCTCCTCTGCCGGCAGACATTGAGGGGCCTAGGAGCAGTTAAGTGCTCGTGTAAAACTGTGCTTAGCTCTTTCTTGAAACTGAGAGCTTCCATCTTGGCTCCTTGTTAGCTGCTGTTATAAGCTCCTCCCTTTCCACCTGTCAGTCAGCATACAGAGTGCATAGAGAAAGGAAGAGTAACATAAACAATGTTTTTTTTTTTCTCCTCCTCCAATCCAATGTGTTCCCTGGCTGTGCATGGACTGAAATGAATTGTGACATCAATTGCTATATCTGTAATATAACATGTAAAAGAAAACTGAGTATCACATGATAAAAAGGTTAATATAGTTAATTGTCTGTGTTTTATTCAAGGTTGTGATTTCCAGGAAAGTGAAAGCTAATTCCTAAAGGATGCACCACACACACCTCACAGATAAACTGTACGGGACCAGTCTATGCCTCCCTGCGCACTATTCACATAGATTATAATATAAAAGCATGAAATCTCATCTAAGGCCTGTAGTAAAGGGAAAGCAAAATAGACAAGAAAGACCAACGCTGCGGATCATCACCTCAAGCAATCAAGGGGTTAAATAAAAGCATTTTCCTTCCCCTGATTTGTTTTGCGCTGAATAATATACGACAATGTAAAATATGCATGCTGAAGCAGTTCTATATATTCACATGCCTACGGGTAACAGCGGTCATGCAGCAAATTCTCATCCCATAGTCTCCCCCTCCCCACTCACACACACCTCCCTCATACACACACACACACACACACACACAATCTCTTTCAGCTGCAGATCTCCTTCTGTAGTTCAGCATAAATAATGCGATGTTCTCAACAAGGCCCTATAAAGCTTTGTGTCTCCAGGGTGCTCATCTGTCATGTCATGTCCCATCCTATAACTAACCCTCTCGTTCTGATCATGCATCCTCGTTGCTTAAGTCTCAAGCAGCTGATTACATATGGCTCTATACGCTCCCATAGACAGCACGTAGGCTGCACGTTCGGCTGCACATTCGGCTAAAACCTTTCCTGCAGCCAGTGGAACAATTCAACGCATCTTCAGGCTGGAACGCAGGCAAGGAAACAAAATGTCAATTTACAGCAATCATTGTTACCAGGAACAAGTGGACGTCCTATTTGGTACTGCTGCTTGATTGTGTTTGAACGGGCTAATAAAATAACGACTGTGTTCGTGGAGGAATTAAAATGACTATTTTCTCAACAATTGTGTACAGACAATATTTTTCATCAATGGCATGTTAGGACCATCACTTGTCCTTTGAGACACTTGTTTTGTTTTGTTTTGTTTTTATAGCCCAAGCACCATAATTTTTCCCAGGGGGATATTCAGTAAAGATGCATATAACGAAGACCAGAGTAGTTAGTGCCAGAGCTCGGATGGGGAATGTGATGCATGAGACTGCTCTCTAAGGGAATCACACGCTAAAAAAAATTGTCAGCATTCATAGATAGCATCAATGTATTCATTCTGTGTCTGCTCACAAAGCCTCAGCCACAGCCAATAAGACACAAACCTGGGCTTTGATTTCATTTATTTGGATAATCTTTTCAAATGATTTAATTTGTTTTTACATTTTTCAAAATATTTACATAGTAACATATTTTCATATTACATATTAACATATTTAAAAAAAAATACATAATAAATAAAGAAGAAATAGATCAAAATATCACAAAATACCACGATATTACAAAATTATTATATTTTTCGTGAAATTAAATAATTTCAAACGTTTATCCCAAAAAAATATGAAATCATAGGGAAACGTATTTAACAATACTACATGGAGGCCAAAGTCATTCACGGGTGAGATAACATTGTAGACTGGTCATTATAAATTGGACTGTAGAGATAGCAATCTGTTGTACCTGATCCAGGGCTGTTTCAATCCCCCACGATACCCCAGGAATTTTCATATATATATATATATGTTCAGCCTCCAGACCCCAGATCCTTGGAGCTTTATCACAGGGGAATTGGAGACTAGCACATTCACAGATAACTTGTCACGAGCCGTCCATTGACATTTTTTTGTTTCAAAATACTGTTAGTACAATAAAAATATGCTATGACGACACCGCAGTTATGTAGTATTAACGAAGACGGAACAGGCACGTTGCAATAACTAACGCAATCATTTTACAGGCACTAATTCCCATTAAGCAAATGCGGCTGAGTGGCTTTACACGTCACAACAGCTGGAATAAACACAACAGATGAGAATCTTATTGCCAACACCTTACAGGAAATACAGCAAGTTGTACAGCTGTAAAACTTTCAACTTCACTGCTCTGCCGCAGCTGTGCGCCTCACAGAATATTCTTATTCCCATCAGCGCTCCCTGACAGCAGGGAATTTCTGTGTACTGAAGAACATTCCTTTAGTTTATTTCACAGCTTCGACAGCAAGAGATATTTTGTAGTTAGTGCCCAGCAGTGAGGGGGCTGGTGTAATTCTGTTATTAACTTGCCAAGCTGGCAGGACACTGGTTAAACACACTCCTACACTGCCAAGATCGAGTATTCATTAGGACAAAAGAGGGGGAGTTATGATGCAGGGAGAGAAGGGAAGGAAGGGAAGAAAGGAGGGAAGGAAGGAAAGAAAGAAGAAAGGAAATGGAGGGAGGAATTGAGGGAGGAAGGAAGAAAGAAAGAAAGAAAGAAGAAAGGAAATGGAGGGAGGAATTGAGGGAGGAAGGAAGAAAGAAAGAAAGAAAGAAAGAAGAAAGGAAATGGAGGGAGGAATTGAGGGAGGAAGGAAGAAAGAAAGAAAGAAAGATAGGCAGAAGGTAGGGAGGGAAAAGGAAGGAAAGGGAGGGAGGAAGGACATGATGAATGAAGGAAGAAAGGAAGGAAGGAAGGAAGGAAAGGAGAGAGGAATGGAGAATAAAGAGAAGGGAGAAAGGGAAAGGAGAAAGAGAAGGGAGGGAGAAAAGAAAGAAAGAAAGTAAGAAAGAAAGTAAGACAGAACATGGTTGTTCTAATGTTGTGTTTATTAGAATAGCAACATTTTATGTGTTTTTAGTTTATTCACAAACACAAAATTGTAGCAAATTGAAACCCAGATCGCACAATTTAGGCAGAATTGGCAGATTTGAAAGAATTCTCGGACTCCACTATATTCACAGCGGGCTATTTTAGCCTAACCTTTGCCATTTGCATTTACTACAACGTTGTATCAGGTTTGGTGCAGTAGTGGAGTGCTATATTTTTTACGCAGTCCTCCTGCAGATACTATGACAGTATTCAGGCTGGCTGAGCATCTTGGGAAATGTGGTCCACATTTGTGATCCTGCCTTCACTCATCTTAATGATTAGCCTGTTGAGGGGCGTTTGTGCAGTCGCGCTGTGACGGATTATTTAATGCACAGTCAGCAGTCTTAATTCTCATCTCTGCGTTTTACAGCTACTCATTCCATGTTCATTCTCCTGTTTCTGTGACTGGCAGATTCCGAGATTTATGGCCACCATAGCACCATTATCACTTCCAATCAGTAAACCTAATAGGGAAAGTTCATATTTCATGGAACATGTGTTGTTTAATAAACTGTAAAATGTGCTTTCTCATATAGATTATTTCATTGTTCAGCGCCTGCTTGCAAAAAATGAATAAGCAAAAAATATTACGGCGAACCCGTCATGACAGGATCTATTAAAGCCATAATATCCCTTTAAGCAAATAATATATTGAAGCTTAGAAAGATAAATAGCATATTGTATTGTTTAAGGAGATATATATTTGATGCATACATTCTTCCATTTTAAAATGGGTATAGGATCAGCGCTGAGTGATCTAATAAGAGCTAAAAACAGATAGAGAGCTGCAACCTATGGGTATGAGGTTCCCTCTAATGTCCTCAAAGAAGAAATGGCAGAAACACAATAATAGGTCGCGCTATAGATGAGAGTATAAATAAATATAATGTACTCACATATGTTAAAAGCGTAAAAATAAAATAAAATAAAAAGATATACAAATGATAGTCCCAATACTTTATAAACTTCTTATGGGTTCCAATAGGCTGGTAGAGACTTAGGTGTATAGTGTTTCCAATGGGAAGCTGGATCCTCTAGTGCTTGGACAGTCTTGACTCAATGGTGGACATAAAAATGAGAAAACAGAGAAACTCCAATAGTGCAAACTGTGTTAAATAGGTAGAAATTGGATAAATGCTAGGGAGGTAATTCACTCACCTATTTGAGAGCATAAACCAGCTCAAGTATGATTAGCATTCAGTGGCGTCTGCCCCCCACTGGTGGGATATAGGTGTTGATAATTCCTCGGTATGAAAAAGAGATAAGAGCCAAATATAGTGCTCACTGTTTATATGGTGAAAATAAATCTAAAACGTAGGAATAAAAGTACTCACATTTAAATGAGCAGGGTATACTGCTCAATATAATCACGTGGGTGGTACTATCCCCACCTAGGATTCTTGAACGGATGTCGACTTCAAGGATGATGTATGACCAGGTAGAAAGAAAATATAAATAAAATATAAAATAAAAGGTATATGGCAAAATATGGTAAAAAGCCAATATTCCTTTATTAATATAATTAAAATATAAAAATAGCCAAAACGCGTTTCGCCACACAGGGCTTTATCAACTGGCAATAGTAAAAAATCAGCCTGGTACATAGATACTTATATAAACTTAGAAAATACATGACTATTCAAATTTTGGCGCCAAAATGACGTCATCAATACAATGTGTGAAATACAGAGATATTGCAAATCATAAATGTTAAAAGTAATTCCTCCATTTTAGCTAAGACAGAGTCACCATCATGCTGGGTTCAAGAATGTTACATTTATGTTTCAGCCACCCCTCATCTTCTTCTACCTGTGGCTCAGAAAAGAGTGACATCTGCCAACTCTTCTATTCATTTGACAAAGTAGAAGATGGGATAAATATAATAGCTATTAAATCACATTGCAGCTGCCACGATGGAGAGCAGGAGAACCACTGACACAGCGGTTCTCCTGCCAAGACCTATTTGACATTGGAAGATATCACAACTTTTCACATAATCTATATGTAGCAGAAACCATCAGGCTGCCCATCACATTTGTCATTTCGTGCCGCAAACGTTTTGTGTGGTTTTACCTTCTACTAATATGTATACTTAAGCATTCGTCTGGTTGTTCGGTAAAAAGTCCTAAAGACTACAACGGAACACCTAATTCGGCATACGAATGAAAATACTGAACAATAAGACCACCCTTGAGAGAAGTGTGGTTTCAATCTACCTCCCCAGCAGTTTTATTTCACCTAAATTGGAAAAGGCACGAACAGACTGTTATATCCCTGGGTGGCCGCCATTCAGCATGGAAACACGTGGCAGCGGCCATCTTAGCATTCGAACGCTCAGCGGTGTTTGGTCATTTAGTGTCTGGAACTCAAATCGGACACTCGACTATGCGAACACCGCTAAGACCTCCAGAGTTTCATAACTGCCGAACGAAACATCCGAACAACCCGCCGTTTGGCTAAATGAATCTCCCTGGATGGCAAGGATTTTTGTGTCTTTTAACTCATGAATGAAGACTGACCGCAAGGCCAAAATGTATGGAACTGATTTCGGCTATTGCCTCGTGTGCGATCGGTCACATGAACACTTCCACCTAACTCCCGAACCCCTGGTCCGATCTGGGTGATTTTTGAATATGTCGCTCACCCAGATCAGGGCTATCTGGGGTGTATCTGGTATATTTGGGGTACATCCAAAAACAGGGGAAAAGTATGTACTGTATAAGTGAATTATCTGTTAAGCTGAGGGGAGGAGATGTGTTGGAGGTAACGTGTAAATGATTGGTTACTGTACTAATTACTGTGGGTGTCTCCCTTGCATGGGAGAGATGCATAAAAGCAGGGTATGTGGAATAAAAGATCAGTTCTGCTCCTGATACTGTGTGTTGTCCAGTCATTGGGAAAGGTGATGGGATATTCCTGGATTATTTTATTTATTACGTTCTGATTAATTGGTGTGAATGTTCTAATGGGGCACTGGGGAAGTCCTCGTTTGGGAAACGAACGAGTCGGGAAACAATACACCAATGCTCCCCCTGGTTGGCGTTCGTCTGCACGAATAACAGCCAGCCAGCAGAGTGCTCATTAATTGTTTCCCTTGCAGTTTGTGGTTTGCCACCATGTTGCGAGGTGTGAAGGTTCTAAACTAACATTCTAAATGGGGTGTCGGAGTGGTCCCCATTCGGAAGGCGAATTAATTCCCTTCATGGAAGCACTCCCAAACGAGGAGCGGGCAGAAGACACGAAAAGATGGGGAAACACACATTATATCAGACAAGCAATTCACGGACAGGCAGCGGTCCCACCACACAGCTCCCCCTTAACAGGGGATTCACAGTCTGATCCTAGCAGATTGGATTGGGGATGTCCGGGGGAGTGCTCACGGATCACTTTTCGAGAGCTGTCTGTCTGGACAACCCGTTGGCATTCACGTTTTGCTTACCGGCTCTGTAATGGATAGTGAAGTCGAAGGGCTGTAGCCTGGCATTGTCTCCAGAGACCCAGTGAAGCCACACCAATGGGTTGTGATCCATGAGCAAGGTGCATTGCTGTTCATAGAGGTAGGGCTGCAGCTTCCTGAGTGCCCACACCACCACCAGGCACTACTTCTCAATGGCGGTGTAGCTCACCTCCCGGGGTAATAGCTTCCAGCTGAGGTAAGCCACGGGGTGTTCAACACCATCGTCCCCACCTGGCAAAGCACTACTCCTAATCCAAACATGGAGGCATCTGTGTGAACAAGAAAGCGTTTTTTTGGACTAGGAGCAGCCAGGACAGGGGCATTTACCAAGGCATCCTTAAGGGCTTGGAACGCCTGCTCCCACTCTGGGGTCCAGGCTACCTGTCTGGGCAAGTTTTTCTGGGTCAGGTCTGTGAGGGGCTTGGCTAGGGGACAAACTTTCTGTAGTAGCCAGCGGTCCATAGGAAGGCCATTATCTGGGTCTTAGTGCAGGGACAGTGCCAACTAGCTACTGCCTCAACCTTGGCTGTCTCAGGCCTCTGCTTCCCACTCCCTAGGTGGCACTTGCTGGGCTTTAGGGTTAATCCTGCCTCCCTAATCCTATGTACATGTACCAGATGCTCCTCCCAAGTGTCGCTGTATATGGCGATGTTGTCCATGTAGCACAGGCATAGTCCTAGAGGCTATCCAACAGACGATCCACCATTCTTTGAAAAGTGCCTGGGGCATTCTTCATCCCAAATGGCATTACCTTAAATTGGTACAGGCCAAATGGGGTGACGAAGACCGACTTGGGAACAGCATCTGTCGCTAGGATAATCTGCCAGTATCCCTTGCACAGATCTATGGTAATGAGGTACTGGCACCTAGACATCTGATCTAGCAGCTCCTCTATGCGGGGTATGGGGTAAGCATTGGATACTGTCTTGTCATTAAGCCTCCGGTAGTTCACACCGGATCTCGTGGCTCCATCTCGTTTTGGGACTGGTACTACCGGGAAGGCCCAAGGACTCTTGGACGGCTGGATGACCCCCAGTCGGAGCATCTCTTGAATCTCCCGACTCATACTCTCCTGAACTGCCCCTGGAACCCTGTATGGGGTTTGCCTCAGAGGTTGTTGGTCGGGGGTATCCACCCGGTGTGTCGCTATGGAGGTATACCCGGGCAGGTTGGAGAACTTGGCAGACAGAACTAGGCAGACAGTATCTGCTGTGCCTGTTGGCGTTCCTCCTCAGTTAGTCGGTCCCCTAAGGGAACCTCATCTATAGACCCGGCCTGAGCTCCATCCTCCAGGAGGTCAAGCAGGGGAAGATTATCAAAATCTTCAGAGGCTGGAGCACATATAGCTGCTACATCCTCTCTCCGCTCGTGGTAGGGCCTCAGCATGTTAACATGCAACAGGCGTCTAACCCCGGAACCCGAGCAAGGACCGATCACATAGGTAGTGTCACACTTCCGTTCCACTACCCGGTATGGGCCCTGCCAGGCAGCCTGTAGCCTATCGTGTCGGACGGGTTTTCAAACCAAAACTTTCAAACCAACTTGAAAGCTATGGTTCCTGGCTCCCCTATCATACCATGTGTGCTGGTGCCTCTGAGCCACCTGGAGGTTCCCACACACCAGGTGAGTGAGCTCCTCCAGTCGGTTCCTAAACTCCAGCACATATGGAATGATGGGGTTCCTTCCTGTTCCCCAGCATCCTCTCAGTGCTCCTGGACAAGGTCTAGGGGCCCTCTAACCATTAGTTCAAATGGGGAGAATCCTGTGAATTCCTGGGGCACCTCCCGATAGGCGAACAGGAGATGCGGCAGTAACCTCTACCAGTCTTTGTGAGTCTCTGCAAAGGTACAGAGCATTTGCTTCAACTTGCCATTGAAGCGCTCGCACAGACCGTTAGTTTGGGGTGATATGGGAATCTTAAGATTGGTTTAATGCCGCATAACTTCCACAGCTGGTTGGTCATCTCAGCAGTAAACTGGGTGCCCTGGTCCTAGATGATCTCCCGCGGAAAACCCATCCGGGAGAACACTGGCATCAGGACTTTGGCTACAGTCTCCGCCTGAATGTTACTCAGGGCGACTGCCTCAGGGTATCAAGTCATATAGTCCATGATGTTCAGAATGAACTTCTTCCCAGAGGGACTAGGCTTAGCCAGGTGACCTATGATATCGACAGCTACTCTGCCGAAGGGGTCTTCGAGATGCTGGAGCTTGGCCTTGTGCTGATCACCCCGCTTCCCTACTCTCTGGCAGACATCACAGGTTTGGCAGTACTGCCTCAGATCCTTCGAGATGCCGAGCCAGAAAAAGCTGTCGATCACTGTCGCGATCGCTGTCATGGGATCTCCGGCAAGCGGGTAAGTAAATAGGACAGCCACCCACCAGCGTTTAGAGCCGGGTCCCCAAGGACAGCATAGCACACCTGCCATCCTTAAGGGGTTAATGAATTGATATTTATATCATGAAACGCGTTGGGTGAATAGTGTTAATTAAATGAACTGTCACTTCAGAAGCAATGGCACATTTTAATTGCTAATTAAAATATAGCTGTTAGCCAAGGCATAGCCTGGCATCCGATGCAAATTATTTTTTTTACAGAAGATGCTGTATGAGCATGTGTGCATGTGCAAACCTTCATGAGAAGATGTGCCTGCCAATTATCAGAAAGTGTTTAATGCTTACGTCCCCTGCACACCCAACTCCAATAAAACATCCAGTGGTGTTTACTGGATTGAAGTAAAATGTCATTGTCCCTTACCTAGAGGTCATAGTTACTCTTCGAAGTCTTCCAACCAATTAAAGCTGTATTGTAGATATTTGACGGTTTTTCATCTTAATTTTTTTTTCTTTATTACTTTTAGCTGTACTTTTGCCTTCAAAAATTACCTTTCAGAACAACTTTAACTAACAGACAGTGTAAGTAAATAGAAATGGACTTACATTAGAATTGCTGGAATTGCTACATTGGCTTAAATCAAATAGGTCATTTGCAAAGGTTGTAGTTGGGATTACATCTTGGCAGAGATTGTAGAACCTCAGCATAACTGCTTGTCCTTATATACCAAGTTCTAGCTATTTATACTTTGACCCTTAGCTATGTCTTAGGGGTGTAGAGTAGGAAAGTGAACACTTTGCAGTTTCTCAATGGCTTGGTTAAAAAAGGCCTAAGTGCTCATTATTCATTGACTACAGTGCTATAACAAACAATTTCAGCATTTTTCAAATTGCTCATTTCTTAAAGGATTATTCCAAGTACCATAACCACTTCAGCATTGGAATTTGTATGTGCAGTGTTTACTATGAAATGTACAGAGTTAAACCCCTTTGCAGCCAGAGCTGTACTTCCACCTCCGGGAGCGTCATTGAGACATCATCAGCCAGCCCTGAATAACACTTCCAGGATGGTTAATGTCAATTACGTGCATATTTTGTTTTGCACAGAGCGCTCAGCTAACACTCTCGGCCAATAAAAAGCCAAATAGGGCCTCAATGAATTTTTTTTGGCTTGTTCTGTTTTTTGGTAGCCTTTTAAAATTCACAAGTTTTATGGTAAAATTGCATATAAAGTATTTAGGTGAAGACTGGTTGATAGCGATAGAAATTACTTATGTTGACATTTTAAGAGTTAAAAATTCTGCAGCGTCTTCTACTTCTTAAGATGCAAAGAGTAATTGGGATTAAGAAACTGCTTGGTGTTTTTGAAACTTGTTAGTAAACTTTCTAAAAAAAAAAGATTAAAAAAAAAGATGAAAATTAGGAGAGTTGGGAATAAAAAATAAAATTTTCAGACACCATTTAATAATAAGGGTGTTCATGTGATAATATCCCAAGTTAGATATACAGGTCAGGTTATTTACAGAGATTCCTTTTCCATTAAAATTATGTTATTTGAATAATTACTTCCTCCACTTTGCAGCCATAAGCATTTAACATGTGACATAGACAGCCTGGGAGAATCTGCCTGGGTTTTTCAGCTTGAATCTTTGCTAATATATGGGACACATCTTGAGCAGTCAGCTGCTGAAAAGTGACATCTGACCTACTTTGCCAGCTTTATATCACTAAATCCTCTTTCAAGAATCGTTCCAGCTGTGAGATGTACAAAATCCCTAATATGGAAACAGGATGGTTTTAGGACCAAAGCACAGAGGGCTTGGAGTGAAGGAACGTGCTTAGAGGTGGATGGGAACCGTAAACCCATTTACAAATATATAAATAAATGGAGCTGTTTTTTTTCCATGTTTGTGCACAACAAGGTTAAACATAGGAATTATGGGATCAGGAGATATTACCAAACAGGTACACCCTCACAGCCGGTTTAGAGCCTGCACCTAAACCCCATGTATTGCCGAAAAAAAACACTAAATAGTTGAGTGCATGCTTTTTGCTTGCAAAATGGTACTTGTGTCACAGAATATCCACAAAAAAATATGACTACAATTCACTCCATTCTAAAACGGAGTGTTCCTTTAATTATCTTGTCTACATAAAATAAAGACAGACAAACAGAGGATACACAGACAGACACACGACAGTCAGACAGATAGATTGATTGATGTATACATAAAGAGAGGAGAAACAGAAATACAGGAAGTTGGATAGATATATTCCTCTACATGCCTGATAATTATTCTGTGGTCTAGGGAAAGGACAGGCAACCTTCAGCACTTTAGATGTTGTGGACTATGTCTCCCATAATGCTCTCACAGGCAGGATCGGCCTTAGATCTTTACGTGCGGAAATTCTTCACAGCGCCCACCCTTCATCCATGTATAGTGTGTGAATGGGGGTGTACAGCTTTCTTAGATTAATAATTATTAAAACAAATATTAATTCAGTCTTCCCTGTTGTTACCTTGCAGTGAGGGTGGCAAGCGGACTTCCGGTGTGCTGTGAACCTGGTCTGCACCTCTGTGTGTGATATTTCTTATAGGTGTATTGACTGTGTGTGAAATATGTGTATATTGACTGTTTGTGATATTTGTGATGGGTATTTAATTCAGCATTTAAATAATGCATGTAGGCCAATGTGTGAATGCAGGTGTGTTTTTTTGAAGTGTTACGTTCACAAAGTCACACAATCAGACACACAGCCATATGCACACAGTTATACACATATATTGTCAAATACAGTCACATGCACAAAGTCCCAGGCACATAATCACTCACACACAGTTACAGTCAGATAGTCACACACAAACAGTTACAGGCAGTCACACACAGGGCCGGCGCTAACATAATGTCAGGGTACCTGAAGTCTCTACCTCTGAGAGAGGTAGAGACTTAGAAGTTTATCCGTCCAGAAGGGCTGTTTCCTCCGTCCCTCGCGGTCCTTCCGGTCATTTACACGCCGGCCGCGAGGGATCCACTTCCTTTTGTAACACGACGCTCAACAGTCGACGTCATGACGCCAACCCGGACGACCTGTCACACAGTTGTCTGGAAACTAATCAGGACTCGTCGGAGGCGTGTCTACTCTCCTGAGCCAGGGTATTTAACAGTGCTTCTTCCATTTGCTCATTGCCCTGTCGTGGTTCTAGCCTGTCTAGTCACTCAGTGCTCTTGTATTCCAGTTATCCTTTTGGTTCCGACCCGGCTTGTTTGTATTCCTCTGCTTATCTCTGTTACCCTTTGACTCGGCTTGTTCCTCGCTTACCTGTCTTCTCGTTCCCTCGACCTCGGCTTGCCTTTGACCATTCTCTCTATCTCCGTACGTTAGTCCGGCCATTCTAAGGTCCGGTATACGTACCTCTCTACTGTCTGTACTCTGCGTGTTGGATCCCTGTCCCGATCCTGACATTACGACAGGGCCAATGGATCCTGCAAGTACAAACAGTCAGCTTGGTCCTTCCGATCCTAGGTTTGAAGCCATGGAACACAGAATGGATCAGATGGCCCTAGCACTACAGGCGTTATTATCTCGTGCTAATAACCCACCAGAGGAGACGCGTACTACTTCTATTTCCCCTGTGAGTCCAGGCCTAGAGGTAGCCACTGTAGGTGCCTCTTCCCGTATTACCCCACCAGTACGTTATGGTGGTTCACCTGAGAAGTGTCGTGGTTTTTTAAACCAGATCAGTATCCACTTTGAATTACAACCTCGCTCCTATCCTACAGATAGGGCGAAGGTTGGATTTATTATCACCTTACTCATTGAGAGAGCTCTGAGATGGGCCAACCCATTATGGGAGAATGATAACCCGTTAGTATATAATTATAATGCCTTTGTAGCTGCCTTTAGAAGAACTTTCGACCCTCCTGGTAGAAGGGTTAATGCAGCTAGATTACTTTTGCGCCTGAGACAAGAGAACCGAACACTTGTGGATTATGCACTAGAGTTCAGGTCTTTGGCGGCAGAAGTTAAATGGAATGAGCAGGCTTATATAGATGTCTTTTTGAACGGGCTATCAGATGTAATCCTTGACGAGGTTGCTACTAGAGAGCTTCCTGAAAGTTTGGAGGATTTAATTTCGTTCATTTCTCGTATTGATGAGCGTCTAAGAGAGAGACAGAACACTCGAGAGAGGAACTTTAGACCTTCCTTTAAATTAGCTCCCGCATTTCAAAGTCCTGATTCCACTAACTCACTGTTTCCTGAACCTATGCAGATAGGCAATACTCGCCTCTCAGAAGAGGAAAGACAGTACAGGAGAAGGGAGGGATTGTGTATGTATTGTGGAGTCAGAGGTCACTTACGCCTGAATTGTCCTAATCGCTCGGGAAACGCCCGCACCTAAGTTTCTTTAGAGGACAGGCCTTGGGTGTTTCTATTTTGTCCTCTACTCATAATTATAAAGATCACAGGCTTCTGCTACCAGTTTCTTTAACTTGGGAGAAGGGAGTACTAAAGACCATGGCTTTGATAGATTCCGGAGCTGCTGAGAATATTATCGACCAGGCCTTTGCTACTAAACACACTATCCCATCCCAGTTAAGGGACACACCCTTGGCCGTTGAGGCCATAGATGGTAGACCTTTACTTGAGCCTGTTATCTTTCGTGAAACCATACCCGTTAACTTAACTGTTGGTATCTTACATGAGGAAAACTTATCGCTTATGCTTATTTCGTCCCCTTCTGTTCCCATAGTCCTGGGTTACCCATGGTTAAAGAGATATAACCCTATTATTGATTGGGAGTTAGGGGAGATACTCTCATGGGGCCAGGGTTGCCAGGAGAAGTGTTTACGGAGGGTTTCTCCATTGGGTGTAATTAACACACCAGGTAGTTCTACCCAGTCTACAGATATACGGATACCGCCTCTGTACCTGGATTTAAAAGCAGTATTCGACAAAAGGAATGCTGATACTCTACCTCCACACAGGACTTTTGATTGTAAAATTAATCTACTACCTGGTACCATGCCTCCGAGGGGCAATGTATATCCTCTATCCACCAAAGAGAATTCAGTTCTAGAGGAATATATTCGGGAGAATCTAGACAAAGGATTCATTAGGAGATCTTCTTCTCCTGCTGGGGCTGGTTTTTTTTTTGTTAAAAAGAAGGATGGTTCCCTAAGACCTTGCATTGATTACCGAGGTTTGAATAAAATAACCATCAGAAATGCCTATCCTATCCCCTTGATTACCGAGCTGTTTGATCGCCTAAAGGGCTCTAAAATTTTCACCAAGTTGGATCTCAGAGGGGCATATAACTTGGTGAGAATCCAGCAAGGACACGAGTGGATGACAGCGTTCAATACCCGTTATGGGCATTATGAATACACGGTCATGCCTTTTGGTCTTTGTAACGCACCGGCAGTATTTCAGGATTTGATTAATGAAGTTCTTAGGGAATTTCAACATGATTGTGTTATTGTGTACCTGGACGACATACTTATACACTCTAGAGAGATTGAGACCCACCACAGACAAGTCAGAAAGGTATTACACAAACTTCGTCAACATGGCTTATACTGCAAATTGGAAAAATGTAGTTTTGACCAGTCTCAGATAGACTTTCTTGGTTACGTGATTTCTGGGGAAGGCTTTAAGATGGACCCTGACAAACTCCAGTCTATTTTAGATTGGCCATTGCCTAAGGGACTCAAGGCTATTCAGAGGTTTATTGGTTTCTCCAATTATTATAGGCGCTTCATTAAGGGATACTCTTCTATTATTGCGCCTATTACCAATATGACCAGACAGGGGGCTGACACTAAGACTTGGTCTACTGAAGCTCTCCTTGCTTTCAAGACTCTCAAAGAACTTTTTGCTTCTGCTCCAATTTTAGTCCATCCTGATACGACTCTGCCGTTCCTACTCGAGGTCGATGCCTCTGAGACAGGCGTAGGTGCTATTCTGTCACAAAGGTTAGGGGTGGACAAACCACTACACCCTTGTGGTTTTTTTTCCAAGAAACTGTCTGGACCTGAGAGCAGATATGACATCGGTGACAGGGAATTATTAGCGGTCATTATGGCTTTAAAGGAGTGGAGACATTTATTGGAAGGGACCTTACATCCTGTTACCATTTTAACGGATCACAAGAACTTGTCCTATATTGGGGAGGCTAAGCGACTTGTCCTATATTGTGGAGACAAGCTCGTTGGTCCTTGTTCCTGACCCACTTCAATTATGTGCTTACTTATAGACCTGGTTCTAAGAACTCTAAAGCCGATGCTTTGTCTCGCCAATATGAACCTTCTACTATATCTGAACCTGTTCTTTCCTCTATAGTTCCGAAATGCAATATTATCGCTAACACGAATCTCAGGATTCACTCTCCGTTACTTGCCGAGATCTTAAAGCTGCAACATCTAGCCCCTAAACAGACTCCCGGGGGTCGACATTTCGTTCCTCCTGCTCTTCAACTGGAACTGTTACGATGTTTCCACAACAGCAAGGTGGCTGGACATCCTGGCATTCGCAAGACGTGTGCTTTGATCTCTAAAGACTTCTGGTGGCCTGCTTTACGTAGGGATATTAAAGTCACAGTTACAGGCAGACAGTCACACACAGTTAAAAGCAGACAGTTATAGGCAGTCACACACATGCAGTTACTGTAACGTTTATACCAAGCACACAGAATGAAAATCCACCAAAAGAATAGAGACAGAAAAAAGGTCTCTAAACCGGTCAGTACGTCAGAACAAGCCAAGGTCCGAGAAAGTTAATATACAGTTTAGTCCCATGGGACTCTAACTGGACCCATTGAAGAGCATGCATGGATAAATGCATCTAAACTAACCTAACCTAATAGTTTTTGGTAAAAATAAGATTTATTACCAAACTCTATAAGTAAATACAGAAAATGGAAATAAAACAGTGGCATAGTCACAATGCGTTTCACCAATAAGGCTTTTTCAAGTGACAAAGTAAACAGTACAGACCTGCATATGGCCCTATTTTTACGGTATCTACATACAAACAATGAAAAGGACTTATTAGTGAAACGCGTTGTGACTATACCACTGTTTAATTCTCACTTTATGTATTTACTGTTAGAGTTTGGTAATAAATTTTATTTTTACCAACAACTATTAGACCCGCTTTTATTAAAACATTTTTATCCATTTTCATCCTGGCTACCCTGTTTATATAGAGGAGCTACAGCAGCATTGCAACACATCATATATCCCAGGTGGGGATTGTACCACCCACACTGTCTTCATTGAGCATTCTGGTGCTCCAAAGAATGTAAGTGCATTTCTTTAAATCTACCTTAATATATACTACTGCATTTACTGAGAGCAATATTTTCCTTTTGCTGTATTTGCATATACTACAACAGATACCCATAAAGAAAAAAAGCAGGTATATCCCTTGAGCGGGGATTGTAACTAGGAGCCGGTTTGAAGGCTCTTTATTTGTGAGTGTGTTTCTTATATTTTTATACACTACCAGTTTGATCTATTTGATTGCACTATAAGTGCTTCCTGTTTATTCCTTTTATATCATCACTGAGAATACCTGCATCAAGTCACCATCTGTGCTGGTTCTATCAATTACTATCCTCCATATATCCCAGACAAGGATTATATTGTCAGAGGCTGTTATAAGTGAGCTTATTGGTAGCTCTACCCTTGTGAGTGTATTTCTTGTTTTTTATCAACATTTTTCTGGTTATACAATATCACACCATTTGGTCTTTTTGTGTGTTTTGTGTGGATTTGAAGGAAAACTGGACTTTGTTTCTGAATGTTCTGCTGTTAACAAGACTTTTTTTGCACATCCCAAAAAATTTTTACAGTAACATATTGCCCTTTCTGTGATTTCTTAAAACTGAATCGTGTGGGTCTTGAACATAAATCTGTTTTATATCTATGTATAATACATTTAATTATTTTTATTTTTGCTGTGCAAAGGATACATACAAGAAGGCATTGCCATGATAGCAAATGTGAGCACATCAAAATATACGATGTCATGGGATACAATTAAACTGCACATTTTTCGTTTATTTTTTTCTGTGCATTTGTTACATTGTAGGAAACCAACTAGGTCGACATAAGCAAAGGGTACAATAAAAATAAGGCCTTTATCAACATTATATAAGATTAGGTGCTGCACAGTTTAATTTGAGAGAAGACAGGGTTTTTTGTTGATTTTATGATCTCACCTTACATTGTTTGTGGGTTGTTGATTTTCATTCTTTTTTTTGTATATGATTTTTTATTTCTTGCCCTTGTGTCATGCTGCCGAGCAGTCAGGGCCGGATTAAGAGCACACTGGGCCTGGTGCTGACAATTATGATGGTCCTAATTACGGAATCTTATTGACCAAAAACACTAAAACAGTCATACCTCCCAAGCGTCATGTATCTGATAGAGATGGTGCTGGAGGGAAACTCATAGGATGCGGCTATAAGAAAACACATACTCTATTCTAATCTCTCTCTAATTTTTGCTTTCATCTTTCAAGTAAATCCATAACCCCTAACAGCAGTGTCCAGTGAAGCAGGAAGTCAATGGGCGGGGTAAAAGGTGGGCCACTGGTGCGAATCACGTGACCAGACCTGCCAAAAGGGGAGAACATGCCCAAAAAGGGGGCATGTCTGTCCAAAGAATTTGAAGGACAGCCTGGCATGAATGCATGTCAGGCTGCCCGCCAATCCTGCAGGCTGTCCAACTAAGGGCATACTATGCAGGCAGCACCCTAAGCTTGACATAAATCCGTCTAATGTTGCGCTCACTCCATGCTTTCTAAGGACTGTCCCCTAGCACTCACATGTCCACTTGTCTCCTTACCTTCTTACTAGCAGGCAGAAGTTCCTGGTATATAGTCTGAAACAGAGAAAAGGTGTATGTAGTGAGTGTAGAAGAAAGGGGACATGCCACAGTGTTAGAGAGACCAGCGTCTGCATTACCTAAACTAATTTTATTGTCAGCCAGTCCACACAAGTTTTGTTCCCATACATCCCTCTTAAGCTTTCAAACTTAAAGGAACACTATAGTCACCATAACAACTACAGCTTATTGTATTTGTTCTGGTAAGTAGAATAATTCCATTCGGGCCTTTTGCAGTAAACACTGTCTTTTCAGAGAAAATAACTCCACTGGCCACTCCTTAGATGGCTGCTAGAGGTGCTTCCTGGGGCAGTACTGCCTAGTGTGCAGCACTGCCATTCAGTGTCTCCATCCTCTGCATGCAGACACTGAACTTTCCTCATACAGATGCATTGATTCAATTTATCTTTATGAGGAGATGCTGATTGGAATTGTGCTGGCTCTGCCCCTGATCTTCCTAGTTGACAGTCTCAGCCAATCCTATGGGGAAGTATTGTAATTTGCTCAGACCATCACTTCTGATGATGTCAGCAGACAGTCAGTTCAGAGGCAGAGCCAGCAGCTGCAGACTTGAATACAAGTTATATTTTACTATACTTAGGCAGGCAAGAAGGGGCCAAGGTGGTGGTTTTAACATAATAGGGTCAGAAATACATGATTGTGTTCCTAACCCTATAGTGCTCCTTTAAGCAAGAGTATGTGAAGAGTAGTTAGGGTTGCCACCTTTCTTGGAAAAAAATACCAGTCTTAATCATTTGTTTAATCACAAGGAGTGACATCAGAGAAAATTCTGTAAAATCACCAACAAACTACTCACAGTTTGATTCTGCTGTATAGATGGATTGCTCCCAGTGTCTCAGTCTCGCAAGTCACCCAGTGTCTCAGTGTCCCTATGTATAACAGTGTCAGTGTCCCCATGTCGCCCAGTCCCCTAGTCTCTGTGTCCCCATTTCTCCCAGTGTCCCAATGTCTCAGTGTGTCCCCATGTCACTAGGATACTGGGGACACTGAGAGACATGGGGACACCGAGAGACATGGGGACACTGAGAGACCCAGGGACATAGAGACATGGGGACACTGGGAGACATGGGGACACTGGGAGACATGGGGACACTGAAACATTTAGGGAAACTGGGAGAAATGGGGACACTGAGACACTAGGGACACAGACACTGGGAGACATGGGGACACTGAAACATTTGGGGACACTAAGACACTAGGGACACAGAGACATGGGAACAGACACTGGGAGACTAGGGGACACTGGGAGACTAGGGGACACTGGGACACTGGCTGGGAGACAGACACTTGGGGACACTGGGAGACATGGGGACAGTTGTGGACATAGACATGGGGACACTGGGACATATAGGGACACTGGGAGACATGGGGACACTAGGCACACTGAGACACTAGGGACACAGACACTGGGAGACATGGGGACACCGAAACATTTAGGGACACTAAGACACTAGGGACACAGACATAGGGACACTGGGAGACATAGGGACACTGGGAGACATAGGGGGACACTGGCTGGGAGACAGACACTTGGAGACACTGGGAGACATGGGGACAGTTCTGGACATAGACATGGGGACACTGGGACATATAGGGACATTGGGACACATGGGGACACTAGGAACACTGAGAGACATGGGACACTGGATGGGGGACATGGGGACACAGGGAGAAATGGGGACATATTGTCTCCGTGTCCCAATGTCTCAGTGTCTCCCAATGTCCCTATGTCTCACAGCATCCCCATGTGTCCCCTAGTGTCTCAGTGTCCCCATGTCTTCCAGTGTCCCCAAGTGTCTCAGTGTTTCCAGGTCTCCCAGTGTCTGTGTCCCCATGTGTCCTAGTGTCTCAGTGTCCCCTAGTGTCTGTGTCCCCATTTGTCCCCTAGTGTCTGTGTCCCCTAGTGTCTCAGTGTCCATATATGTCCCCTAGTGTCTCAGTGTCCCATAGTGTCTCAGTGTCCCCATGTGTCCCTGCTGCCTTTCCCCCCCATCCCTCTCTTACCTGAGCTGTAGAGCTGCTGTCTGGACTCTGTGCTGTGTTGCTGCTCCCCCACGGATCAGTGAGTAGTAGAGAGAGGCAGGAATATGCTGTAACTTCCTATCCCTGCCTCTCTCCACATACAGTGACCCCTACTGGCCGCTGCTGGTATTGCAGAGTAATCTCCATTTATTCTGAGAAAAATATATTTATACCTGTAATTTGTATTGCCAGTATTACTGCAATACTGGCACGGCCAGGCAGCCTCAAATACCAGTCAGATGGCAAACCTAAGAGTAGTGTGTGTAAAAAAAAAAAAAAAAAAAAGTTTTTTTTTTTTTTTTTAAATGGGCCTATTCCATGGGCCTGGGCCTGGAGCTGCAGCTCCATCAGCCCCTATGTTAATCCGGCCCTGCGAGCAGTACTTACCTGTCCCCAGGCAAGTACTATGTACATTGTGGCCATGGCCTCCACTGCATCCTCTCACTGCACCACTGTTATTCCGGTGAGGCTCGCTGGCAGGGGTCGGCTGCCACAACCACAGATAGTTCCAAGATGGTGGCTGCCATGCAGGCCCCAGAACAGCAGTGCACACGATTGAGGATCAGAGCAGGGACATCCAAGATGGCATTCAGAAACTGGGCTTTATGTGACATCACTTATACGCCACCTACATGTAAGAATTAGTCACTTGACCCTACTTGCCTAGAAAGCCCCAGTGCACACCTCAGCAGTTGCGTGGTTGTTTTACAGTTTGCTGTGAATCCTGGCTTTACTTGCTAGTGTCCTGCTCTCATTTTATCATTTTGTTCTGACTTATGGACCTCCTGGCCATGCCTTTGTCACGCCCCTTGTCGGATACCTTGCTCTACAATAAAACCCCTGTACCACCCCGGACCTATCAGAACCGTGTCTCCACCTCCAGGCCTCTCCTAAAGGTCCTGCTAGTAATCATGTGCTATTCCCTACATCTGATTTCCACCACTCCAACCAGACCTGGACGAGTCTCCACACCTGGTGCCTCGTGTGTGTATCACGAATATTGGTTCCCTTACTTTTAATAATTTGAGCCCTTGCCTTCGGGCATGCATTCGTGTATAATGTATATTGCTAACTTAGTAGAAAAAAACAAATCTGTGGAGGCAGGATAAGCCTGACCCCACAGTCTCGTGGGACAAAATGGGTAATATGGGCTTAACCCAGAGAGAACATATATTAGGAAAAAGAAAACTAATTTTGAGAAAGGATCCCAGGTTAGAAGGACCTGGAGTCAAATCTCAAAAAAGATTACCCATATATGGGATTCATACAAAACGATATTAAACACCAAAAAATACATCTTTATTTAGAAAAATATATATACAGAAAAAATAGTACATAAATGAACAATAGATAGTGAAACATTCAGTGACTGTGTAAAGTGCATTTAACCCCTTAAGGATCAAACTTCTGGAATAAAAGGGAATCATGACATGTCACACATGTCATGTGTTCTTAAGGGGTTAAAAGGGGAAAATCTCCTAAGTAACCTGCCAGCTTCCTTTTATGAGTGTAAATGCAACCTAATATATTGTTAAAGGATTACTATAGTGTCAGGAAAACTAAGCGGTTTTCCTGACACTATAGTGCCCTGAGGGTGCCCCCACCCTCAGGGTCCCCCTCCCGTGGGGTTAAAACCCCTTCAGCAGCTTACCTTTTTCCAGCACCGGGCTCCCTCGGCGCTGGTGACCTCTCCTCCCCCGCCGACGTCAGCTCCCTCTGCCGACGTCAGCGGAGCCAAATGCGCATGCGCTGCAAGTGCCGCGCGCGCATTCAAGCTATCAATAGGAAAGCATTTTTTAATGCTTTCCTATGGACGCTCTGCGTGATGGAGGCATAATATGCCTCCAGCGTCGCAGATGCGCGTCTAGTGGCTGTAGTGGCTGCTATGTTTGCATCTGCAGGGTTAAAACCTGAGGGACATTGCACCCAGACCACTTCATTGAGCTGAAGTGGTCTGGGTGACTATAGTGTCCCTTTAACTTGTCAATCCCTAACCTGACCAAAGCATGATAATGCACACTGCTTTCTGGTGGAATTGCTGAAAAATGTGGAAGACGTAACAATATATCATAGTTCTTTTTTGCAGTACCCCCTGATTGTGGCTCTGAGAGAGCTCTGTTCTCTCTAATACTATAGCATCAGGAAACCATTCACAAAGTGCATACAAACATAAACTGATCAGCCACAACATTAAAACCACTGACAGGTGAAGTGAATAACAATATATTGTTACAATGGCACCTGTCAAGGGGTGGGTTATATTAGGCAGTAAGTGAACAGTCAGTTCTTGAATTTCCTGTGTTTGGAGCAGAAACAATGGGCAAGTGAAAAGATCTGAGGGACTTTGACAAGGCCAAATAGTGACCGCTAGATGACCAGGTCAGAGCATCTCCATAACAGCAAGTCTTACAGGGTGTTCCTGGTATCAGATGGTTAGTGCCTACCAAGACTGGTACAAAGAAGGACCACCGGTGAACTGGTGTCATGGTTCAGGGTACCCAAGGCTCATTGATGAATGTGGGAGCAAAGGCTTGTCCATCTGGTTCAATCACACCAAAGAGCTACTGTAGCTCAAATTGTTGAAAAACGTAAAAGGACACTGTAAGCATCCAGACCACTTCATCTCATTGAGGTGGTCTGTGTGCAGTGTCCCCTTAACCCAGCAATGTAAAACATTGCAGTTTTAAGAGAACCCCTGCAGTTTAACCACTCTTTGGTTGGGGACATTAAGTGTCTTCAAAATTTCCACACGAAAGCATTGAGTCATTGCTTTCCTAGGGGGAAGGCCTAATGCGCTCACCGTGCATGAGCATTAGGTTACCATCGCGATGACGTCGGTGGAGGCGCAGAGGGAGCTAGCACCGAGGGATCACAGTGGTGTAATGAGGTAAGTAAAAATACCCTTTAATCATTGCTGGGGGGAACTGGGGGCAGAGGAACCCTTTAGTGTTAGCAATACAGTTTTGTATGCCTGACACTATAGTGTTCCTTTAATGCTGGCCATGGTAGAAATGGATTCAGAGTTCTTGTGGAGTCGACGCCTCGAAACATCACAGCTGTTTTGACGGCACAAGGGGGACCTATATGATTTTAGGCAGGTGGGTTTAATGTTGTGTCTGATCAGTGAGTATACTTCCTCTTTTAAAAGTGGTCTCATAAAATGCATACTGCAGAACAATTCTGTTGTACATGCAGCTCTGCAGTATTGATGTTGTTGTAAAGAGAGGCAACAGAATAATCCGACATATACACAGCTAACAAGCATGCTATTCTGCAAAGAAAGCAACATGGGTCATTTGGAATGCTACCAGTTAGCCATCCAAGAAAGTAAAATAAAAGAAAACGAGATTGGTTTTCCAAAAGCAGGTGTTAAAAATCTCCTGCCTTATTCTATAAAAAAATCCATCTTCTATTTTGTTCCTTTCTGGCACTTAGTGAGTTAATATTGCTGCAGACCTGTAACTGTTTCTTTGTTAGCCATCGCTAAAGCTCCTGTGCTTTGTACACGCAGATCTGCATTCCCACCCACCCCCCTCGCCGCTCTGCGCACCTCTTGTTAACATTCTGACACGTGTTTGCCTTGTAGTCCTAATGCCAATTTTTTTTATTATTTTTTCCCAGTGCTGATATTTTTTTTATTTATTTGTTTATTTGTGGAGAGTCTTCGTTGGAGAGACAAACAATTCATTTTTTTGGTACTTTGTTTTTTCCTTCTCGCAGCTGCATGAGAAGACCGTAATTGTGACATACACTAAACAAATAGTATATTTATGTGTACATTCAAATCTGGATGAGATATGATTGTCCTATTTTTATTTATTTATTTAATATTATTTTTTTTAGGTTTAAAAAAATGAAAGAGTCCTTAAGGACCAAACTTCTGGAATAAAAGGGAATCATGACATGTCACACATGTCATGTGTAGGGGTTAAAAAATGCGACAGAGATGTTTGGCTTTTAAGGAGTTATTCCTAAAACCTTCCACCGCAAATTATAGCAGTTAATGCAAAATTCAGGCAAAAATAGCTGAATTGGGAAAATTATCGGTCTCGGCTGTAATAACATGGAATATTTTTAGTCAAAATTTGGCATTTTAATGGTCAATTCCTTGTTTAGCGAATAATCCATTTGCATTTGTCTAATTTCTCTTTTTACAAGAAATACTGATCTTCCGTATCACTGTAATCCTGTTTATGTATCCATTGTCCTCACTAGCAAAACTATAATTATAAAGCAAGATTTTATTGGCCTCCCTCTATATAATTTATTCAAAAATAATTGACATTTTTACAGTGAAGTTGTGTAACAATATCTTGCTGTACCACATATTATTTGCTCTGTTTTATACTGCGATTCCTTTTTTCTTTGTCTACTCCTTAGATTGCTAGCTTTTTGGTTCAGGCTGTTCTTTTGTAATGTTTTAATGAACTGTTTTTGATAAGTCGATGATCTGTACCCCTAGTAAACCCCTCTGCAGCACCGTTGCAGTATTTGTCTTACGGTGCCAGAAGGTTGGACAAGGCATTGTTTTTTTTCCCCCCATTTTGCTGCACTGCTTCCTAGGAATTAAGAAATGCTGACTCTCTCTAACGCTATAATCCATGTCTTCTCATTTGGTCCATTACCACCTCCCACCACCCAATGGCCTGCTGCTTTCTTATTGTTCATGCATCACACGATTTGTATTCCAGAGGCTTCCTCTCTGTTCTCTCCCTACCCCTTGGATTTCACTCCCCAGAGCATTTGTAGAATTCCTGTTTATCTGCAGCCTTGCTAGCGCAGAAACCGTACGGTCAGAGCTGCATGCGGAAGAAATGAGAGAGGTACGTTTGCCTGCTTCGCCATGTTTCATAATGCTCAGCTCTCGTACAGAATGATGAATGAACCTGCCCGATCCATAGAGATGAGTGGCAAATTGAATTTTGCAAAGCTTGGAGGGGAGGGAGAGAGGGGAGCGTGAGAGCCAGTGAAAGCCAAGAGGGGAGGGTGCACTAAGGTGCACAGTCTTCACAAAATTCTCTGTAGAAGGGAGATCTGCTCTACAGAATGGTTGCTGTACTGCAATGACCACACTCACGGAATTCTAAACCCGATCACTCTTTTAGAGAAATTAGGCCCCTATACATGGAGGGAACCATTAAATTATTTAATAGTAAAAATATATGAATCGGCGGCTGACTCAGTTATATCAGAGAGCGCCCGCTAAACGTTTTGAGTCTCTTTGGAGGAATCTCTTTTAAACGGCAAGTTAAAAATGTAGAGTGTCATTACTATGACATTGTAACGGCCGGCATTTATTAGAGTGCTGCATTATCGCAGTGTCAACCGTAATGGTATGCATTACTGCAGCAGTGTACAGTGTGCTGCAGCCGTGCAGCCACAGAGTGCAGGCGGGTCCCTAACCTAATGTGTACATTGCAGGTGCCTGAAAATAATGGGAGTAACAGTGAGCTGCATGATTATTGCAGGTGTACAAATAACTATTGTCAGCTGCCACTTTAAAAAAGTTACAAATATTAAAAAACACAAACACAACAAAAAACAATGGGGATGAGGCTTGTTAAATAAAAGGGGAATATAGTCCCCCTCATGCAGTCACCTGAGGGCATCGGAGAAAGACATTAAAAAATGATGATGGGTTCACAGATCACGGTTTACCCCCTGCTCCACCCATGCCCATAGAAGGTGACTATTATAAAGTAATAAACAGCAGTACCCTCTCCAACCCCCTACCCAATAGGACTCGCATGGCGGCCTTGATGATATTAATATGCAAATAACTTAATATCCTTCCCTTCTGCCCCTACCTAATGGGGGTCCTAATTAATACATTCATGTGGAATATTAGTGGAATATCCAACGCTTCCCGCCCCACGATGGCTAGAGGTTTCCAAACCTCTAGCCACATCCTGTTATACCATAATCACACCCACTCACCCAAATAATAGTGAGGGGGGGCAATAAAACTAACATCTTTAAAATGTGTATATATATACTTACTATCTGAAGTCTTGTTTCTTCTCATTCTTATTTTCCTCAGCCCACCAAAAGTGCCAAATTAAAATCCATTATAACGATACAAATAATTAAAATAAAAAAACACAATTGCAAAAAAATTATAAAAACTTATAAATTATAAAATTATAAAAACAACAAAAATATCCTAAAACCCAACACAATAAAATAAATCCATCTTCGCCCCACGAGAGATCGCCACAGACTGAGCTCTCACAGTGGGGAAATCCCATATAGAGGCCACATGTCATCTACTGCACTCCATGAGAACATTTACCACGCTGTGTGATATGAGTAAGACCACTCGTTTCAGTTGACTAGTAAGCCAACCAATCAGAGCACTCCGACTGCCAAGTATCGAGAAATGTGAGGCTTGTGAGCGAAAACCCTGATAATCTTTATGAAATACTTTATGATACAATCTTCATGAAATAGCAATGCTGACTCAATCCAAAGATACCATAAGAGAAAGTAGGGATCACTTTTTTTTATGGGCAAGACTGATGTTGAGCTCAGCCGTCAACATTTGTCCAATCCCAGCATCCTTTGCAAGTGATGGCTGTGGGATTCAAGCATTGATCTATGAACGTTCCAGCAGCCTCGCGGGATCCATCATTGACCTCAGTGTTGTACTCTCGTGCATGTGCAAGAGTACAGCACTGATGCAGCTCCTGATAAAGTTAATGGAGCTGAAGAGGTTCCTATGGAAGGAGATGGTGGCAGCCACGAGGGACAGCTTCAGGTAAGTAACACTACATTCCTATGCACCTTTTGGCCACAGGACCGTAACTTGTCCTCCATAACTGGAAATGTCATCGTCAAGGTTCTCGGCAAAGTATTCAAAGACCCCCAAAAGTAACAGGTCTGTTTTAAATATCTCAGCACTACTTAGTTGTACTGTAAAACATATAAATTGTCTTTTATTTACAATGGTGGATGACATGTGAGTTTAGCATGAATTGAATAGAGTATTAATTTATTAGATAGCATACATAATTAAACACCATACAGTCTTACGCAGTAAAATTAAACTTTGAACAGAAATCCAGGTGAGGGCAAGAATGTAAATTTTTAATACGAGAGAAGATTGGAAAAATTTCAAAAAAATGCTTTATGAAATATTTTACCAAAAAAATACATTAGAAATAAATAATAATTATAGTGTGAAATTCTCAGAAGTGAAGACGGCGTATAAATTCCATTTATTGCTGTGTATAGCATTTCCCTTCTTTATGGATGTAAAAAGATAAAAATAGAACAAGCAGAGCATCTATTGCCAGCAGATTGGTTGGGACGTGACAATGTGTCAGGCTATTTTCTTGTTTATTTTCATCTTGGGTATAAAGATTAAACTGTCAAGTGATACATATCTGTGACAAATGGTTGGAAAACGATAGTCAGTATATCCTCGGACTACTGACAATTTAAAGTTAAGGCTTAAGAAGGTTAGGCTAGCATCAGTGATACAGGATGCTTGGCGAGTGTACAATAAAGTGAATTTGCAGGTTGTGGGGAGTGCAGGACCATCTCTTTAGGTTTGCACCTGTAACTTTATAAAAAAAATATATATATTAAAATGGAGTACTTTTTTGGTCAATATTAAAGCACAAATACGAATTAACATAAGTGTGATTTTCTGTATTTTGTGTGAGCATAAGTAATTCTCTATATCACTCTCAAGACGAGGGTTTCCTCCTGCCCATGGCGGCCATAAATTGCTATTAATGAAATTAGTACGATGAAAACTGGTTTGGGGGCCTTAGGCTTTAGCGGCTCAATTGCAGAAGATAAGCTTTCAAGAATATCCTAATGTGGTGGTTTTGGTGCATGTATTACTGTCCCTTTACTCAAATAACATGACATATCCAGATTGCTGGGATGCATAAAAGTTGAAGAATGGTTGGGCAGTCCACAAGAGTGAGCTAGTTATGCAACTTGTGTCCCCGGCGATAATCAAAATGGGTGGTCGAAAAGTGGGCAGAGAGGCTCAGAGTAGTAGAATGTCAGCTTGATATGTTGGTTTATTCAAATGGTAAAAAAATTCCAATACAATCTATTTTAAACACTACGTAACAAGGAGGAGGATATATGATATATGTAAGATGTTAGTTAAGGATCTAAATAAATAAAATACAATTATTTGATTTTGATATTGTTTGTTCCTGTATTGGGACAAGCTGGACTCAAATCACCCCAGTATTGGAGATTTTACTCACTCGTTCCTATTTCTGTGATTTGTTTGCATATAACGGTAATGACTTAAGGTAGCAGCCCTCATCATTATTCTCTATAACATCCCTATGGGCTACTTACTAATATTTAGTTTAAGTGAGATTTACTGCATTGTAACACACAGGCACACTGGATATTGGCACAAAGTGTAAGGTAATATAGATACCGGATTGAATAGCAGGTACGTTTAAAGACAGAATAACCAATGTATAAAAAAAAAAACACGATAAATAGCTCGAAGGAGAAAGGTGGATCAGCAGAAAGATGGGAGTATGCATTGAACAAGCCAGGCTTGTTTCTCTCCCCAGCATCCTATAACTAATTAATGCAAGGATATTGATCCCCCCCAAAGCCCACGGTGCCTGGATGGGTTTGGGCTGAGAGAGCATTTTTACAGAGCTCTGTGAGCAGGGGCAATGTGCTTAGTGTTCATACTACAACTCCTATTATAGCCACCAAGCCGCTCCAGTGAAGATTCAGCTAAAATAGACCAAAATTAGGATTTTGCAAAACAATGCAGTTTTTTTTTTTTTTAATGCAGTGTCCTGATTGGTGGTGCCTCTTCCTGGTATGGGAGGGGTTTCTGTTTGCAGTATATAATTAGTAGCTGTACAATTAAACATAGGCAGTAGAAAGGGAGGTAACTTTTGGCTATTAGTATAGAAAATGTTCTGCCAAAGGTAGAACTATTAAGTCGTGCTAGAGAGACTTACATAAGGGGGTAACTCATTTGCAAGAACACCCAAATTACAATATTACAAATTACAATAGTGTCTGACAGGTGACAATAGGCATGTCACACACAAATAAGTCCCTCCCAAAAAATATATGAAAAATAATAAATCTTTAATAGGGTAACAGTAGGTAAAACAGCAAAAATCCACCACACCAGTTAAAAAAGGGTGAGCAGCAGAGGGGAACTTAAATGTAGCAAATTGTATAAGCAATTATATACAATATGCAACAGATTGATTGTTTCCTAGTGTGTACTGTTGCCAAGACTCAGATGCAAATTGAATAAATGAGAAAAAAATATATAAGAAAAAAAAAAAAAGAATTGCAAGGAAGCAGCCCTAGACGAAGGTGCATCTTTAGCGCCAGAGTGCGCGTTGGTCAGTTTACTATGTGTGGTTTTTCACTTTTTTATTTGAGCACCTGAACTCCAGTTCTCTATCAGATGTAGCATAGAAGGGGACCAACACCTGGCGAATCCCAAGTGAAAAGTTAAACCCTTCTAAAACAGTTTGACTACTTAAAATGGAAGGGGGGCATTCCTGGCACCATAACCACTACATTGTGCTGCAGTGGCTAAGGTGCTTGGAATGTTCCTTTTATGAAAAGTTAAATGAACCACAGCATCTTTTTTTTTTTGGTGAAACATAAAACTTTTTCTATAACAGATTCAGTTTGTGGTCATTTATTTTCCGACTATCAAATCATCCTGGCTGGATGTTTGAAAAAACCCACAAATTCTGGCTTTATCAGAATTATTTACGAAAAATGTGAATTCTCAGAAATTTCAAAGAGAATTAAAAATTTTGTGTCAAAATGCCTAGTCTGAAAATATATCTGACTTGACTTATTTTCGCAGTCTGGCTATTGTGGCCTATAATTTTCAATTTAATTTGCATTAAAATTTAATATCTGGGAATTCATACATTTTTAAATAACCCCTTATAACCCTGAACCTTACACTTTTAATATTCTCTTTAATTTCGATGAACCTTGATTTTCAGCATCTCGCAGCGAGGTTTAAGGAAACTAAATTCTATATAAGCTGCACCGGCCAATCTTTAATTTTGTAAAGTGGTAAGGATCCATTGGGTGCTGTGTATGAAAGGAACATGTGGGGCAACTCTTTTTAAAAAGTTTCCTATAAGTAGTCACTGAAACATTCTAGTTTCCACTACAGCTATTAGAACATTGTCCCAAAAATGTGTTTCACATATATCCCTGGCATGTGTTTTATGATCTTCATACAGATAGAGTAGTATAAATATGGACGTACTTTGCATTATATCACAAAGATGTTAATACAATGTTCACACAGTCCAACCATACTCCCCTTTACGCCAAGTGCAGAGATGGTCCTGTGGTCACTACCTGCAATACTTACTATGATGTATTTAATTAACTCGTCTCTTGATGTTGGAAGTCGTCTCCTTTTACAGGACATGTGTCATTATTGGTGGCCCTCGTTTCAAATCTACAGCAAGGGTCCTCTAAAACCAACTGCTCTCCTGGTCTTCTACAGAAAAAAAGATAAAACGCTCTTCATCAACAGAAACAACTGTAGTGTCTGAGATTATTGACTTGTCCTGTGCATCATCAATCTTGTTTTACAAACACAGATAAAGTGTTATCACCTCGAACAAGCATAGGAACAATTGGGAAGGGAGCCTGCAGCGTGGCAGAACTCTCATCAGTCATCGTAGGAAGGCAGCTGAAGAATTTGGAAGCCAGAGAAAAGACTAGGCGCACCTGTTTGTTTTTTTGTTTTTTGTTTTAGAATATTCTTCTGTTTCACACAGATGAATAGACAGATAAAAATCAGATGTATTGGCCAGTCTCACCACTGTGAATTTAAAAAGGTACAAACGTTATTCTTATTTTTTATGTTTTTTAAGCAGCCAAGTTTATTTGCCTTTACATGCTCCATACATATTTAGGGTGTAGAAAACGAAAAAGCATATATATCAGGAGACAGCTAGTTAGGTAATTTATATAAACGTTCAGAATCCAGCACACTCACTCAATTACTAAAGATCAGCTTCAAAGCTCACAAAATTAAATTTTCCTTAAAAAGCACCTAAAGTAGGGGAGTTTGATATAGTATATAAACAAACATTCCATAAGCCTGCTCTTGTGAGATTAAAGGGACACTGTAGTCACTATAACCATTTCATCCCTTTGAATTGGTTACAGTGCTTAGAGTAGCCTGACACTTTAGAGCAGTTTAACACTAAATAAGGGTCCTTGGCCACCCACAGTCCGGCCCCTTCTGGAGGTGAAGCTTAGGCAGAGATTATACACTTCCTTGTTGTCATACCCATTCACACCATCAGCTGGAGCTCTGATAGGCTAAAAGCAGTCAGTTGACATTCTCAGCCAATCACAGCTGCCCATTGCTGCTCAGGCTAATACTTCCTCATTAGCCAAAGCAGCACAGAGGGGATGGGCTGGCGGGGACTCTCGTTTAGCATTAAAACATTAACAACTGTTTAATGTTCAATGTAATGATGGCACCAGGGGACTCCAGACATTATAACCAGTTTAATGAGATGAAGCACACACAGTCTCTTTAATCAACTTGGGAAATCCTTCCTTATGGGGCTCTCTGCAGTGCAAGGATAAATAGGCCCTGTAATAAGGCACATGTGACAGGGAGGGATGCAAAGACAGGTGAGTTGGCCTGAACTTTCAAATATGGCTATACATATCTCCAACTTCATCTTCTGGCATTTCAACTCATTCCGTCCTGATCATCTCTCTTCTTTTCGCTATCCTGCGCCCACACTTATATTGTCTGAACAACATTGTTGTTTATCTTAGGTGGGTCAGTGAGTCAATACCCCACTCGCTCTTGGCATACAGCTTGATGTTGTCCATGTAGAGGATGTGGTTGATGGTATATCCACTCTTGAACCTGTACCTGTATCTACATTTCAGTGGGCAGTGTGTTTGTAGTGGTTATGGTGCCACTAGTGCCATAGCACCCTCCCAAATTAAGTAGTAAAACAGTTTTACAACTTACCTGGGATCTGCCAGGATAGGGGCTGTAGAAGGGGATAGAGGCAGTAGTGTGTGAGGGGTGCAGTGTGCGTGTGTGTGTTGGGTGCAGTGTGCAGTGTGCGTGAGGGTGCAGTGTGCGTGTGTGTGGGGCAGCTTGTGCGTGAGGGGTACAGTGTGTGTGTGGGGGGCAGGTTGTTTAAGGTGTACAGTGTGTGGGGGCAGGTTGTGTGAGGGGTACAATGTGTGTGAGGGATACAGGGGTACAGTTTGTGTGTATGGAGGGGCTGTGTGTGTGTATGTATGGGGGGCAGTGTGTGTGTGTGTGTGTGTGTATGGGCGGGCAATTGTGTGTATGTGAAGGTAATTGTATATAGGGGTTTATTGTATGTATGGAGGGGTAATTGAGTTTATGGGAGGGAAATGTGTGTATATGGGGGGTAGTGGGTTGTGTATGGGGAGTAGTGTGTTTGTGTATGGGGGCAGTGTGTGTGTGTGGGGATAACAGTGTGTGTGTGTGTGTGGGGGTAGTGCAGTGTGCGTGTGTATGAGGGTCAGCTTGTGCGTGAGGGGTACAGTGTGTTTGGGGGGCAGGTTGTATGAGGGGTACAGTGTGTGGGGGGAGCAGATTGTGTGATGGGTACACTGTGTGTGGGGCAGTGTGTGAGGGGTACAGTTTGTGTGTATGGAGGGGCAGTGTGTGTGTGGGGGGGCAATTGTGTGTATGGGTGGCAAGTGAGTGTATGGGGGTAATTGGGTGTATGTGGGAATAATTGTAATTATGTAATTATGTATGGGGGAAATTGTATGTATGAGGAGTATAAGTGTGTATGGGGGGGGCAATGTGTGTGTATAAGGTGGAAGTGTGTGTGTATGGGGAGCAGTGTGTGTATGGGGGAGCAGTGTGTGTATGGGGGGAGTTATTGTGTGATGTGTGGGGGTGGGAGGGCAAATTAATGAATACATAATTATTGTTTTTAAATTAAAAATAATAATTTTCATATCCCCCCTCCCTGCTTACCTGTGCCTGTGAGGGGGACATTTCCTGCAAACCCTGGTGGTCCGGTGGGAAAGCCCTTGTGGTCCCAGTGGTGACAGTGAACTTTAGCAGCCTCAGGAGCTGATAGAGTTCACTCTCACGAGATTTGAAGCATTGCCATGGTAACCACGGCAACGCTTTGAGCTTGCGAGAGGAGAACTCGGCGGAGCTGCAGCTTAGAGCTCCCCGGGTCCTCTCTCCCTCCCCTGCCGGCTGCCAGCAGACAGCCTGGAGAGGGAGATCTCTGATCTCCCCTCTGGTCCTGCAGAGCCGGTAAGAGAGAGGGAAGCACAGTTCCTCGTGCTATGATCATAGCACCGGGAAAATATCTTGCGGCTCCCCTGTGGATGCCACGGCACACAGTTTGGGAACCTCTGATTTAGACCATATACAAGTAGATCACAAGCAAAATCCAAGTAGATCACAACACCCTCTAACACCCCGATCTATTTTTCTACTTACTTCTTTGTAGAATGCAATTAGGTTAGTTTGACATTACCTATGTTTCATAAAACCATGCTGATTAATGACTTCCTGAATATTATCCCTTAATAACACTTCAAATACTTTCCCAGTCACAGAAGTTAAGCTCACATGTCTATATTTTCCAGACAAGGATTTTAAACCTTTTTTAAATATAGGTTCACTTATTTTCTCACTGAGCTCCTTAAGTAATCGTGGGTGAATACCGTCAGGCCCCAAAGCTTTATTTACATTAATTTTCCTTAACTGCTGTAGCACCTTGTCTTGAGTCATCCAATGGTGGTTAGGATTGAAGATACTGCTTTTTAACCACTGCTAGCATACTGTCAGGTGGTATATTCTCAGTGATTTTTGGTAGTCTTGTCCTGCGGTCAAGGATTGGTAACATTTATATCTGCAGCTATGCCATTTTGGGGCCCAGGTGCAGGTTGTCAACTCTTTATAAGTATAAGTATAGGAGTGCATATGGGAGTCTCTTCCTCATCATGGCTCATGCATGTCCATCTAATTCCAGTTGTGACCCAAGATTCCTCTTGACTATGTTCAAATTTTGTGTTACTAGCTGTTTTGGTGTCGATGTATTGTAATATGGTGTCAATGTATATGTAATGATAGTCTCTTATTCATCCATAGTTCCCACATCTATTTTATGTATCTCTTCTTATTGGGTCTGCTGTTATAGTAACAGTCAAGCAGATCTAGGTTCTCAGGTCTGGTTTGTTCCAGTCGCACACTTGTCATCAAATTGCCCTGGTTCTTTAGCATCTGAAGTGGACCTTGTTAATACGGGTGATGTCTAAGCATGCATGACTCTCTTGGTTCATGTTATGCTCATATTGTTGAAGTAGGCAGATATATATCACCAGGTATCTTGCCCAGTGACATATACTTGTGAGGTGGTCTGACCAGAATTCAAACCTGGGTGGTTTACAAGTTCCAAAGCAGTGACATATCCAAATGAACGTAAAAGTCCACATGTTTTTAAAAATGTCTGATTTGGAGTTGCCTTTTTACACTTTTTGCATCATAGGAAATAAGAACAATTAAAAAAAATGATACTATCTGATCAGTTATATTCACATCCCCAAAGATACTGCACATGTTTGGCTGTAGAAATACATGCAGAGTCAACCATTTAAAGATTTATTCCACGCACCATGACCACTTCAGTGATTCGAATGGTTATGGTGCCTGGAGTCTGTATGTGCAGCATTTTGCTGTAAAACGCTGCACATCCCGAGTTTAACGAGGTGTAACTCCACATCTGGTAGCATCATGGCCGAAAAAAGCTGGCTAACGTCTGCTCTGTGCCAATTTCTTTGCACAGACACTCATTCATTGGCTGATAGCGGTAATATGACGCTCTCAGCCAATGAGAGTTAGGATCAACATCCAGCATCAGCAGCTCTGTAGAAGCCGGATGTCATAAACCTGCCTACATCAGACACCAGTGCCCAGCAAGACCAGGTAAAAGTCAAACCATTGTAAAACGGCATCAGGAAATGGCATCAGGTTATTCATACCACCATAACCACTACAGAGGGTCTTTCATGCCAGTGATGGCTCCCTTGGAATCTCATATACTTGTAAACTACATTTCCCATGACACTTAGCAGGCTTACATAAAATTAAGTAGTCTTCTATCACCACGTATCAAAATTAGATAACTACAATGTTGCATCTATCACAAGAGTACAGCAATCAAACTGTTTAAACAACAAATAAGAAGGAAAGACAAAACTAAGAAAACAAGAGAAGAATAAACAGGATTACATTTAACAGTGATAAAGCACAAAGTATCTTTACTTACAAACATTCTCTGTGATAATTTTTCATCTTGGCATAATACACAGTGCTCTGGTTTTTAACTGGATCAAAATAAATCACTAAGGTACAAGTGTTGCAATAATCACATTGTAGAATAAAAATCACCCTAAACTCCCTTACTATTTCTATTGTTATTTTTTATCTATTTATATGCACATCTGTGAGGTTCTCAGTACAATGTGGGAGTTGGAAAAAAAACTGTTATATTTTGGGAATCAGGAAACATTCCATTCTAGATACAATCCTATAGTGCTCAAGGGGTGTACAAAGTGTGCCCAAGCACACCCGAATGCAAAATTGTTCTCCCTTCCCCCGATTTAGGTCTGTGACAGTAGTATTCATCAAGTTGGTTTACATTATTAACCCCCTAAGGACACATGACATGTGTGACATGACATGATTCCCTTTTATTCCAGAGGTTTGGTCCTTAAGGGGTTAAGGACACATGACATGTGTGACATGTCATGATTCCCTTTTATTCCAGAAGTTTGGTCCTTAAGCGGTTAAGGACACATGACATGTGTGACATGTCATGATTCCCTTTTATTCCAGAGGTTTGGTCCTTAAGGGGTTAAGGACACATGACATGTGTGACAGGTCATGATTCCCTTTTATTCCAGAGGTTTGGTCCTTAAGGGGTTAAGGACCCATGACATGTGTGACAGGTCATGATTCCCTTTTATTCCAGAAGTTTGGACCTTAAGGGGTTAAGAGGATGAAGATCTTAATAAATGTTCTAGCATAGTCTGATTATGATTAGCACTAGATTGATTCAATGAAAAAGACTCTACAGGTAAATCCAGGGTGAATCGATTAGTTCAGGAGTGGATTAAAGAGATTTTGACTTGGATAAACTTCCTCGAACAAACTTTTGCACAAGTCACAATCACTGTGGAAACCAATTGAACGGTTTTCATCTTTCAGCAACTTTTAGCACCCAGACGAGCAAGTTTTTTCCTTGATAAATTGTACAGACCTATGGAATTTGCTGGCGCTATATAAATAAAATAATACAAATAATAATAATAAATCTGCGCCACGTGTAATTTTGAAAAATGTAAAAAAAAAATTATCATTTTGATTAAAAATATATTTTTATCTTGGCTTAATTAATACGTATAAAAAAAATGAAATATTAAGCTAAAATTGTATTTCCTGTGTGAATACCCTAATGAGGTGTGGTGTGGTGAGGTGAGGTGTGGTGTGTGCATCTGCTCATGGTACTCTATCAGTGATATGGCAATCCAATTTAGCCTGCTCATGATAACTGGAAGACATCCTCACACTTTTCAAGCAGGTTATAAATCCCATATCTTAAACATGTAATCATCTCTCTCTCTCTCTCTCTGCATCATGAGGTTTCCAGAGGCACGTGGTTACAGGCATGTGACACGGAAAAATAAAATGCTGATGCTGAGGATCACTCTAATTAGGCACAAATTTTGAATAAACCTAATTTCAGATAAAAATGGGTGCTTAGACAAAGCACCCATTTCCATGTGATGGAAATACTTCTATACAAGCATCCATGTCAATGTTATGTGGAATGTTACTGTAGAATACTTTATTCCTTTGGTTAAAAAGATAGAATTCTACATTGTCTACCTTGTCTACAGCCTGTCTGCTATTTCTATCTTTTTAACCATAGGTATAAAGTATTCTACAGTAACATTCCACATAGCAATGACTTGTATAGAAGTCTTTCCATCACATGTCCACAACTGGAAGTGAAGGTTTCAAACCATCATCAAACTCGGTAAGGCATTCTCCATACTTTCTTCATTATCTAAGAAGAACTGTACATAGCAATAAAAGCAACTATAATGAACACCAAGATGAAGATGGCACCAGAACGTGTCAATATATTTTCGTCAGATATATAGACTTTTATTTTGATATTTTGTTACGCTGGCCCCAATATTCCTGATTCCAGGATAAATTTCACAATTTCTATTGTCCATGTACCTGACCCCATTTTGCAAATTTCTATAGATTTCACAGGCCTGATTAATTCACTATGACTGCGTGTGATAGAACGGGAAGGAACTGATAGGTTTCAATGGTATATTATAATAGTAGCCAAAAAACATACATTTTACTTACCTCAAATCATTTTTTTCTTAGTAAAAGTGCCATGTACGTTAGAGATATTCAAGATCAATGGGGACAAGTAGCCTCCTAAAAAAACAAAGAGAGATTCCACCCTCTTAAGGTATAAATACCTTTGCCACGAGACCCACATCAGTCATACAGAAGAATACACCACTAACAAAAATCCTGCAAAAATATAAAGATATATTCAAGAAGGGAGGGTATATTTGTACTGTCCCTGATTCTATAGAAAAAATAATTTACGGTAAGTAAAGTTTTCTTTTTTCCCTGCGTACAGCGGCAGTAAGATACCAAGAAAACTCCCTGAAGGGTGGAAATCAGGATACAACTGCTTGCAACACCATGCGCCCAAAAGACACTTCCGCTGAGGCTGTGAATTCTAGCCTGTAGCGTTTGATGAAACTATACTAAGAGGACCAGGCGGCAGCCTTGTAGATATCCTCAGGAGTGGACAATGCTCATAATTGCACAAACTAAAGGCAAAGATTTGAACTTTCAGAGTGAAGGGAGAAGGATCTAACTTGAAACTTTCCTGAAGAAATTAAAAAAATTCTAAGATTACTGGAACAGGAGGATCGAAGGAGTCAATGTTTTGCAGACACCATACCAGAAATCGATTCCGTATACGCAAGTATATTTTTAGAGTAGATCGACTGCTAGTTGATCTTCTGGACCTTTTATGTGGACAGCTAAAATAGCTGAGAGGTACCTTTCGGCCCATTTGAAAATGAAAATACATAAATCTTCCAGGCATTGGCCTCTTGTCTCTTCTTGTTTGTTAGTAAATTACAGTAGTGAGGTTGTCTGATTGAATTTGCAAGGCTCGTTTATTTATGTGTTTGTGGAAATATAGGAGTTGTTTCCAGATACCTTTCATTTCTTAGAAGTAGGATGATTTTCGGATACCTTTTGCCAGGGCCAGATTAAGAGCCCAGTGGGCCTGGTGCTGACAATTATGACGGGCCTAATTACAGAATCATATCGACCAAAAACACTAAAACACTCCCAAGCGTCATGTATCTGATGGAGATGGTGGTGGAGAGAGAAAAAAAGCAGCTATAAGAAAACACATACCCTATGCTAATCTCCCTCTAATTTATGTTTTCATCTTTCAAGTAAATCCAAAACCCTAACAGCAGTGTCCAGTCAAGCAGGAAGTCAATGGGCACGGTAAAATGGCTTAATTGTTTCAATCGCGATATCTTCAAAACCTCCAAAAACCTTAATTGCTTCCAACAATCTTTCAGCATATTCATGGGGGCATATTCATGGGGGCATATTCATGGGGGTTTTCTCCTTTCTTTTGCACTATGCTATGCATTTTGGTCCAGTCAATAGGCTGGGTAAATATAGTTTTTACTTTAATGCTGAGGAATGCATACCAATTCTTAAGGACAATTTCACTCCTCTCATCAGGGCAATTTTCCCATATGTGTGCAACTGCCTGTCCCCCCACCCCTGCAGGCCATGAGAAAGGTGATTCATTATATCCTGCCACCCATTTAGTATGTTCTGTAGGGGTTAATACTGTCTCCATTGGGGCGGAGCCAGCAGCCATACCGAGAGGACGCACATGCACGGAGCTCCGTGCAAATAGGTCCTAAAAACAGCAAAATACAACGGAAAAATCATATTGAGAGCACTCTTGGACACAGCAAAGCCTCCTGAGAGCATGGGGCGACGCAATAAAAAATCCAAGCCGGATAGACCCCCGGCTACCGCTGATATCGGTGATCTCTTGCGGAGGCCCCAGACCACGCAGAGGCCTACAATGGCGTTGCAGATGGAGGACAGGTACAACTCATTCAGCGAGGCATCCGGGTCGGAGGAGGAGGAATATGGAGCCCAGGCACTGACCCCATTGACCCACGTACCTGCTAAGCCACCGGTCACGGAAGAGGCTCTGAGAAACATGCTGGGGGAGCTGCGCCGCAACATTGCAGCTGACATCGGCACGTTCCGCGAGGAAATTAGCGGAGTGTCGGCCCGATTACAAAATACAGAGCTAAACACGGCCGCACATGAGACCAGGCTCACGGCAGTGGAACAACAACTGATAACCCTGCAGAAAGCCCACCAACTACAGCAAGATAAACTAACAGGGCTGGAAGACAAGCGACGTTGGAAAAATGTCAAAGTCCGCGGCCTACCCGACGCGGTGGAAACCACAGAGCTACCACACCTGTTCCGCAGGCTGTTTAACACTCTCTTCACGGCTAAGCAGGCCAAATCTATGCCTCTGGATAGCTGGCATCGGATCCCCAGACCAACGACAAACACCCCAGGGGGTGGAAATTATGTGATCATTCGCTTCCAACAAGGCAGGGATCGCCTTGCCCTCATGGCAGCCACGCGCAACAAATCTCCCCTCCATTTTGAGGGCTATTCTCTGTCCTTCTACCCTGATCTCTCCAAAGCCACCATGGACTGGAGGAGATCCCTGCGCCCTCTTACCAAAGAGCTCTTATCTCACAATATTCCATACCGTTGGGGAATGCCCAAAAGCCTGATAATACCCGGGGACACTGGGGCCATTAAGGTACAAGAGGAAGCAGAGATTCCAGCCACGCTGCAGAAGCTCAAATTGGATAAACGACTACCAGAGCAAGCAGATTCAGCGACACCAACAACCTCTATAACCTGGAATCCAGCGACGGTGCGCCCATTCATCCCGGCGGCACAGCGGAATGAAGCGGCATCCACTTCAGTACCCTGAACTGTATCCACGGGATATTGCCTGTTGCCAAGTTATCCCTCCTGTGTATAGACTTTACAAGTTTTTTTTTTTGCCTTTACAAGTTTTTTGAATTTACAAGTATACCGCTATAACTCTCTATTTGCAATGCTCATCATATACGTTAATGATTTTAAGCCTCTCATTATATCCATCTATGAACCAACCCAGATAGCCTCCCCCCCCCCCCTTTTTTCCCTCATGTCGAACCACTACAGTTCTCACCCTACGAGTTAAGTAAGGGGGATCCTTCCTCTCTAACACGTACCTAGTACGTTAATCCTACTATAGCCTTCTGGTTTCTGAGGCATCTAATGCTCCCTTGTACACACGCAGCCTTGTACACACGCAGATACTTTACATACCCACAGCGGGAGCAGTATTCTCACAAACTACCGGTTTTACTCGTTACCTGTAATAGTTAAGTAATATATATATAAACAGTGCCACATTACCAAAGCCACTAACTGTTAAACTATGCTAACTTACTTATGCTGTCGCGACAATGCAAGCTCTTCTGTATTAATCTAGCACTGTTAAAACGTACCATTTTGTTATGACATAACTTTTCCAGCCTGTTATTATTATTTTAAAAATGTGCTGTCTATCGCATGCCATGTCAAACCTTATGTGTATAATTCACTTGCTAATGCTGTTGTGGCTTCGCAAGAAAATGTTATCCTTATTTACGTGCACAAGAAAAATAAAGAATTTAAAATAAAATACTGTCTCCATTAACTCATTAAGATCTTATGTTGTGGGGAAATAGCTGGCACACATTATTTTTAAATGTTTTACAAACCCATTTGGATCTTTAGAGGGGGCAGGAAATAACACCTGTACAGATGCTATGTCTTGTGGGCTCCAAGGTTGCCAAATCCTCCTTGGTCTCCCATCATTATCTATCTGTCCCACTTCTCTAATGGGTAAAATCATAGCCTCACTCCCATCACTCTCAGGCAACACATTGCTACATCCTGATAAACCTGTAGTTACCACAGCATGATCAACAAATCTTTTAGGCAGTCTAATATCCCTCTCAGGTCTACCACCTCGATGCAGCATGGCCCGGGCCCCAGCTAAATTTTGGGGTACAAGCTGTGGTGCATCAACCATCTGCTGAGGGGGGGTGACCCAAAGAGGGATTCATAATCTCAAGATTAATCAAAAAATCCTCATCATTATAAGGCGGAGGATTTTTAACATTTCTTTTTAAATTGTCCAGTGAGGGAAATAAACAGGCAACACCAGTACCCTCTCCTTTACATGCCCCTCCTGTTGCACCTAACTGGGGGGAACATTCTTGCTTTTTCTTTTCAATTTCCTCATGTCATAACATATATGCAGACCATTCCAGTTTTGAAAGACTTTTTCCATTTAACAACATTGTTCTTATTCTTAACACCCAAGGGTCTAATGACCCCACCACTGGCCATGGATTTACATTATTCTTAGTTAACTATGCCCATTTCTTTGAATACATAATACTTGAAGGGCCATATTTCTGTTTCATTAAATAAACTGGGAAATCACTGGGTATACTATCCCCATGATCAAGCTGCTTGCCATGATTCAACCCCATTTCTGTTACTTGTACTTGGACACACCACTCACTGTATCACCTTTTGAGGGATGGAAAGGTCACAATTTTCAGTCTGTATACTGACTGACAACTGGAGTTTACACAAAAATCTCTTCTCAAATGATGTTACAGTTTATCAAAATTTAAACCATATACACACAGTTATACAATTTTAACACAATACACCTTACTCAAATGCTATATTGAACTTATGAGTTTAAACAATTAATACAAGACAACTTAATTTCACCTTGCTACGTTTAGACTGGGTGAAATTAAGACACTAAAACAAAATAATCTAATCTCATTTTGCTACGTTTAGACTTGGGAGATAAGATGACAAGACAACTTAACTTCACCTTGCTACGTTTAGACTGGGTGAAATTAAGACACTAAAACAAAATAATCTAATCTCGCTTTGCTACGTTTAGATTTGGGAGATTAGATTCACGTGGTTAACCTCAACATTTAGCCACTATCACATGACAGGGATACATCATATCAAAGAGACTCACCAACAGAGCTACGTTTAGACTTCTGAAGGCCCACCAAACCCCTATTGGGTCTGCGAAGTTTAGTCACTTAGTCTTCCTAGGGGACTACCTGTCAGTGCTACCACTGATTCTAGAATCACTCAGACATAGACACTAATACTGCAGTATATTTTACAATATAGACATAAATAGTAACGTTACAAATGGTCAATAAAAGGCTAAGAAATCAGGTCACACAGACTAGCATTTACCTGCACCGTTCTTTGTTTCATGGACACTCAAAAATTACACTAATGCCATGTTTTATAAATGGTATGGCTTACATATGACCGGTCTGTTTGAGTGCCCATGAAATGGTTGGCAGGTGCAGGTGTTCCGCTGGTGTCTGTGGTATTCTGATCCCGGACAAAGAGCCCCCAACTGTGGAAGTAGAAAATAAATATTACCAGGTTCAATAAAAGCGTTTTAATTGACCATTACAATACACAGAGATATCTCATGGAGATTGGCAAGAAGCAATCTAACATCATATTACAATTCCTCATATTTTATACATATGATCCGGAACCGGCCTTTCGTTTAGCTTCAATCAGAACTCAAAATATGGTCTTATTTGCTATTGGCTAAATTCTAGCATAACTGACAAATTTAAGGTTCAAAAGTTTAAGCATCCCATGATCTTTCTAACAGATGACTTGACCACAGTAATGTGTCTTACTTCCCTAAAATATCGCTTGTCTATGATAAAAGTTAACACATATAAGCCTGACTTCCTCTTTCACAACTTAAGTTTCACAACTTAAGCACGCATTTCCCCTCCCCCCCCCCCCCCGGCAACATTTGACAGGACACATTTTCAAAATAACTTTTCCTTTTACAATCCAAAAAACAGTCCAGACATCCAGAAATGAATCTGTAGAAATATTCTGCTTTTGATCATACTTTAAGATGATGGATAAACAGCAAAATGGCTGACAGCATGTCAGTAGCAGGTTACATATGTTCACACTATGTATCAGTGTCTCAGTGCCCCATGTCTCCCAGTGTCCCCTAGTGTCGTGTCCCCAGGTCTCCCAGTGATCCTATGTATCATAGTGTATCAATGCCCCATGTCTCCCTGTGTACCCATGTATCCCAGGGTCCCCATGTCACTAGGACACTAGGAAGACGGGGAGACCTGGGGACACGGGGAGACCTAGGGACACTGGGACACATGGGGACACTGGGAAAATAGGGGACACTTAAAGACATGGGGACACAGACACCAGGGACACAGACACTAGAGACAATGGCTGGGAGACATGGGGACATTGAGACATGGGGCACTGGGAGACATGGGGACACTGAGACCCCAGGGCCACAGACACTAGGGACACTAGCTTGGAGACATGGGGACATTGTGACACTTGAGGCACTAGGAGACATGGGGACAGTGAGACACTGGCAGACTGGGTGCACTGAGACACCAGGGACACTAGCTTGGAGACATTGAGACACTTGAGGCACTGGGAGACATGGAGGCACAAGGAGACATGTGGACAGTGAGACACTGGGAGACTAGGGTCACTGGGAGACTGGGGTCACTGGGAGACTGGGATCACTGGGAGACTAGGGGTCACTGGGAGACTAGGGACACTGTTTCCCCATGTGTCTGTATCATAATGTCTCCCAATGTCCCTTAGCGTCTCAGTGTCTGCCATAATGTCTCCCAGTGTCCCTTATTGCCTCAGTGTATGTCTCATTGCAGCCTTTCCCCCATCCCTTACTTCCCTGAGCTGTAGGCTGTCTCTGCAGGGTGGGAGTTGCTGTCTGGACTGATTAGAGAGAGGCAGGGAGGGATATGCTGGAACTTCCTATCCCTGCCTGTCTCCACATACAGCTACCCCTACTGGCCAGTGCTGGTATTGCAGAGTAATCTCTTGTTTATACTGAGAAAAATACCAGCATTTGTATTGCCAGTTTCACGGCAATATTGGCACCAGCCAGGCAGCCTCAAATACTGGCTGTGCCAATAAAATAAAAAAGGTGGAATCCCTAAGAGTAGTGTGTGTGTGGAAAAAAAAGTGTAAAAAAAAAAAATATATATATATATATATATATTTTTTTTTTTTTTTAAATCAATGGGCCTATTCCATGGGCCTGGGCGTGGGCCTGGAGCTGCAGCTCCATCAGCCCCTATGTTAATCCGGCCCTGCCTTTTGCAGACCAACTTCCTCAAACCATTAAGGAACTCATGTTTGCACCCCATCCAGTTCAAGAGGTGTCTGTAGTTATTCTTACCCAGACTGTTTGTGTGAAAGACAGGCCTTGATGAGTGAATACTAACTTTTTCCACCAATTTAGCTCTTGTGAGGGATGTACTCCTAGACAAAACTCTGTATCTAAATCTGGACTCCTGCTCCAGTGATGTAATATTTCTCCTTGAGAGGCCTGATGTGAGCTTTTGCCGACTTTACTTCTGGAATAGTGGAAGTGAGCAAATCCAACAGACTCATTGCCAAAGAGGGTTCTTTTAAAGGCAGGTAATAACTTTGCTGATCCTGAGCCTATTGTGAGCCAGAAGCAGGGTGTGTAAACTTTTTGAGTCTATGTTTAGAGCAAGAAAGGAAACTGCTTTTAAAGGGTGAAGCGCTGATTGTGCACAGTTTATGAGCTAACCATGCTCTTATAGCGTAGTGTAGTAATGAGAAAATGTTTCTGCCTTAAGGAACCAATCCTCTATATATTGACCTATAAAGATTCCCTTAGGATCTTTGTGAAAATCCTTGGTGTGGTAGTGAGGCCTGTGAGGGTATTTATATCGGCAGACATTTTGTGCTATGATAGAAATTAAAAGTGTATATTGTCAGAGTCACTCTGAACAGAGCCGACTCCATTTTGTTATCTTCAAGCTAACAAAAGACACAAGATTCTATCCTTTCTGTAAAACTAACCACTTTGCCAGAGCTAAAGGAATGCTTAGTATATACAAACTAGTGATGTCGCGAACACGAAATTTTCGGTTCGCGAACGGCGAACGGGAACTTCCGCAAACGTTCGTGAACCGGGCGAACCGCCATTGACTTCAATGGGCAGGCGAATTTTAAAACCCACAGGGACTCTTTCTGGCCACAAAAGTGATGGAAAAGTTGTTTCAAGGGGACTAACACCTGGACTGTGGCATGCCAGAGGGGGATCCATGGCAAAACTCCCATGGAAAATTACACAGTTGATGCAGAGTCTGGTTTTAATCCATAAAGGGCAGAAATCACCTAACATTCCTAAATCACAATGGATATGGATTGACACCTGACATATGACATATTGACACCTTGACATATGGATTGACACCTGTCCTCAGAGCCCCTGATACACACTGACACAGAGCAGAATAGGGACTGTTCCCCCTACATAGGGCCACTTGGCAGATATGGATTGACACCTGTCCTCAGAGCCCCTGATACACACTGACACAGAGCAGAATAGGGACTGTTCCCCCTACATAGGGCCACTTGGCAGATATGGATTGACACCTATCCTAAGGATCCCTGATACACACTGACACAGAGCAGAATAGGGACTGTTCCCCCTACATAGGGTCACTTGGCAGATATGGATTGACACCTATCCTAAGGATCCCTGATACACACTGACACAGAGCAAAATAGAGACTGTTCCCCCTACATAGGGTCACTTGGCAGATATGGATTGACACTTGTCCTCAGAGACCATGATACACACTGACACAGAGCAGAATAGAGACTGTTCCCCCTACATAGGGTCACTTGGCAGATATTGATTGAAACCTGTCCTCAGAGACCATGATACAAACTGACACAGAGCAGAATAGAGACTGTTCCCCCTACATAGGGTCACTTGGCAGATATGGATTGACACCTGTCCTCAGAGACCATGATACACACTGACACAGAGTAGAATAGGGACTGTTCCCCCTACAAAGGGTCACTTGGCAGATATGGATTGACACCTATCCTAAGGATCCCTGATACACACTGACACAGAGAAGAATAGAGACTGTTCCCCCTACATAGGGTCACTTGGCAGATATGGATTGACACCTGTCCTCAGAGACCATGATACACACTGACACAGAGCAGAATAGAGACTGCTCCCCCTACATAGGGTCACTTGGCAGATATGGATTGACACTTGTCCTCAGAGACCCTGATACACACTGACACAGAGCAGAATAGGGACTGTTCCCCCTACATAGGGTCCCTTGGCAGATATGGATTGACACCTGTCCTCAGAGACCATGATACACACTGACACAGAGCAGAATAGAGACTGTTCCCCCTACATAGGGTCACTTGGCAGATATGGATTGACACCTGTCCTCAGAGCCCCTGATACACACTGACACAGAGCAAAATAGAGACTGTTCCCCCTACATAGGTCACTTGGCAGATATGGATTGACACCTGTCCTCAGAGACCATGATACACACTGACACAGAGTAGAATAGAGACTGTTCCCCCTACATAGGGTCACATGGCAGATATGGATTGACACCTATCCTAATGATCCCTGATACACACTGACACAGAGCAGAATAGGGACTGTTCCCCCTACATAGGGTCACTTGGCAGATATGGATTGACACCTGTCCTCAAAAACCTAATTGTGTAATAATGGTAATACTATTACCTATTATATAATATTGGCAGGGGCAAGGAAATTCCCTCTAAATAGATGGGTATAGGCAGAGAGTATGGAGACCGGAGTGATAAAGTGTCAATAAGGTGATATAAACTTAAATGTAAAAGGATGGCGGCTTTGAGTTTGTGTGCTGCTTGTACTCATGTGTTGATCCCATAGGCGTTTGTGATGTGCGATCATGTGCCTACGTAAAGCAGTTGCACCTAGGTGGGTGTCTTCTTGCAACTCAGTTTCTTTTGGCACAGGTTGCAAATGGCATCGCTGTTGTCAGAGGCAGACACACAAAAAAAATTCCACACTGCTGAGCTCTGCAATGACGGCATTCTGGTGGTGGACACAGCATGCGTTGATTGGCGTGCTGTCGGGCTGACCCTGGGTGCCGATGCATGCTGTCTGACTGTGCCACTAGCTCCTTGCGACGACCTCCCCCTGCTTCCAACTCGTCTCCTCCTCCTCCTCTCTGTCTCCCCATCTGAACTTTCGTCCTGTTCTTCTTCTTGCCGAGCGGGCAGCCACGTGACATCCATGGACGCATCGTCATCATCAACCGCTTCACTTGTATCTGACAACTCAGCAAAGGAAGCAGCAGCGGGTACAACATCATCATCATCACACCGTACGTCCATGTGTGTAATGCTGCCTAACTGAGACATATCCCTGTTATCTACATCCTCTGGCAATAATGGTTGCGCATCACTCATTTCTTCAAACGGATGTGTGAATAACTCCTCTGACATACCAAGTGAAGCGGCTGTGGTGCTAGTGTTGGTGGTGGCGGCAGGCGGGTGAGTGGTATCTTGAGAGGTGCCCGAAGCTAAGCTGGAGGAGGATGGTGCGTCAAGGTTCTGAGCGGAAGCTGTACAAGATTGGGTGTCCTGTGTTAGCCAGTCAACTATGTCCTCAGAACTTTTCAAGTTCAGGGTACGTGGCCTCTGAAAACTGGGCATTACTCTAGGGCCAAAGGGAATCACAGCACCACGACCACAATGGCCCCTGCGGAGTGGCCTGCCTCTGCCTGTCATTTTTTTTTGGATTAGTGGTACTATGCGTGCAAGCTACTGTGAGACCAGATATGAGTGGCACTGTGCAGTTGCAGAGGTTGGCAGAGTACATGCTGTAGGCCTGACACACCCGCTTGAAGACAACTAACTGCTATTCAATCTATAACAGTGAAAAAAGTTTTTTGTTTTTAAATACAGTTTTTAAACAAAGTTTAAACAAAGTTTTTGTTGTTAAATACAGTTTTTTGTTTTTAAATACAGTGAAAAACGTTTTTGCTTTTTAAAGGCACGCTATAGTCACACCAGATATGAGTGGCAAAGTGCACTTGCAGAGGTTGGCAGAGTACACGCTGAAGGCCTGACACCCGCTTTAAGGACACTGACTGCTATTAGCTTACAGTGAAAAACGTTTTTTCTTTTTAAAGGCACGCTATTGTCACACTTTATATGAGTGGCAAAGTGGACTGGCAGAGGTTGGCAGAGTACACGCTGAAGGCCTGACACCCAGACGCTTGCAGACAACTAACTGCTATTCAATCTATTACAGTGAAATTTTTTTATTTGTTTTTAAATGCAAGCTTAAGCTATTGTGACACCAGATATGAGTGGTGGCACTGGGCAAGTGGGCACAGTATCCACTGTGAGCCTGACACAGAAGCTGGCAGACAACTAACTGCTATTCAATCTATCACAGTGAAAAAAAAAATGTTGTTTTTAAATGTCAAGCTTAAGCTATTGTGACACCAGATATGAGTGGTGGCACTGGGCAAGTGGGCACAGTATCCACTGTGAGCCTGACACAGAAGCTGGCAGACAACTAACTATGATTCAATCTATTACAGAGAACAAAAATGTTTTGTTTTTAAATGTCAAGATTAAGCTATTGTGACACCAGATATGAGTGGTGGCACTGGGCAAGTGGGCACAGTATCCACTGTGAGCCTGGCACAGAAGCTGGCAGACAACTAACTGTTATTCAATCTATTACAGTGAACAAAAATGTTTTGTTTTTAAATGTCAAGATTAAGCTATTGTGACACCAGATATGAGTGGTGGCACTGGGCAAGTGGGCACAGTATCCACTGTGAGCCTGACACAGAAGCTGACAGGCAGGCAACTGCAATTACATTACACACAAAAAAAAAAAGCAGACTGATGTTCTGTTTTTGGGGTGCTGTCCTTACAGTAGAGATCAGATGAGTCCTTCAGGACTATAGTGGACACTGAATACCCTAGCCTAGCTATCAATTTCCCTATCAAATGAGCAGCAGCTACACTCTCCCTCCTCTATCTAAGAATGCAGCTTCAGAATGAATCTAAAATGGATGCTGTCCTGTAGGTGGGAGGGTCTGGAAGGGAGGGTCTGCTGCTAATTTGCTGGAATGTGTCTGCTGACCATGAGGCACAGGGTCAAAGTTTACTCAATGATGACCAATAGGGGGCGGATCGAACCGCGCATGTGTTTGCCCGCCGTGGCGAACACGCTATGTTCACCGGGAACTATTCGCCAGCGAACCGTTCGGTACATCACTAATACAAACCTGTTGATAAGAAATGAGAACGGGGGACGGACAGACTGTCTAAATGCTAATGGAATATAATTAATTCTAAAACCAGACATTTATGACAGAGAAGATTAAATAATTTAATTTTACTTTCGATATTGTATAACGTCCCATTGTAATCTAGAGGTGAAACTTAGTTTACGAACTGTCATATTAGAAATTACAGCAGGAATTGGAGACACATAGTCTGAAGAAAGCCCAAAGAAACTCTTTGAACTGACAGTAAACTTAAATTATAAATAACCATAAAGATAAGGTAAATAACGTCAGAATAGCCACCAGGAAAAGTTAACTCTTTCCTGGATAGGTATGTTTAGTAGGACGAGACTGCCCTCTATAGACCAAATACTTAAATTGCTATCTGGAAGGTAACCACACCTCCAGTTTTCTATTGGTCTATCACCTAGTGAATTTTCCCTTTAAAAAGTTAAGACAAAGGGAAGAGAGGGGTATGCAGAGGTATGCAAAGGAAGCAAAGAAGCAAAGAGGTGAGCAGTCGGGGGCAATGCAGAGAAATCCATGACAGATACCCACTCCAGGGCACTCAGAAGTTCTTACACACCATCACACATCCATTCAGTTCCTGAGACTACCTACTCATATGATGAGAAAATCTACCTAACTGGTAATTATACTGGTTTCATTTAATTAATCTAAATTAATTCAAATTTTCTATAGCATGATATATGACTGGATAAATCACAATCAGTTTTTGATATTTAGAAATCTTAGTTACTAAAGAATATATAGTTATAATATTCTATTCTGCAGATGGAAAGGAATAATTATATATATTAATGTGACATATCACATGTTAGCATATCGTGATATTTATCCAGGTGTATTGATTTGCTCTAAAATAAGATAAAATATCTATTTAGGGGGGGCGGGGCCGGACCGCCGAGCTGGCTGGTCGCATGCAAGACCAGCTCCTGCAACCTAACATGAAACCATACACTGACCTTAAGATTATCGTCTCGAAACAGACCGGCAACGGCGGCCCCCACCGGGCGGAGTATCCTGGACCCAGGGTGAGGCTGGCCTGATAGGCTTCAGTCCCCTGGGAGAGAAAGCCGATCTGACTCCATTGCGGCCTACCCCGGAGGCAGGCGGGGCGGACGGCCGCCGCCCTGCAGCACGCCGTCCAGCACTCAGAGTCAGACCCATGGGGACACCGGCCCCGTACCCCCCCCCTATGGACCGGGGGGGTGATCCCGGTCTACACATCCTCGAGACCCGATCGTTACAACCGATCAGCAGGGAGCCCAGCATGAGACCGCATGGGACGCAAAATGGCCGCCGCGCCTAACACACACCGGAGAAACAGGGGGCATGACAGGCACGAATGGCGAAACCGGCAATCCAGCCACAGATACCAAGCTGGCGGAGGCCAAGTGGTAAGGAGTCCTGGTCAGAGCCCTCTTGGGCTGCTCACCCACAACGGCAGCGCATAATGGTCCAGGCCGTAATCCCACACCTGCTAGCACCCCTGAAACCAAGCATGCCGCCTGCCCCAGACTTCACCAACCGGCCGGACCCATGTGGCTGCCACATAAATCAAGGACATTGTCCTGAGCTTACCAGCTCTAAGCGCTGCAGAATATGTTTGCGCTACCCTACCTCACCACTCGACCGGAATACAGACCTCGGAGCACAAGTTCAGCACAGTCCTCAATGCGACAGGGCTGCTGCCCGGCGAACTACACCGGCATAGAGCCCATCCACAACCAACGAGGGAAGATACCCTGCAGTGCTCTGGACCCAGCAGCATATCCTCCAGAGCTGGTGTGGGCTGACCGAGGCGGACTGACCCGGAGACCATCTGCGGCCCTGCAGGCCCTACAACAGAGACACTGCAAAATCTCACTGCACAGTATGTCTTACAGTATGGCCCTGGCAATGCGCAGCAGAGACTTTTCGTTCCAAGTAGCAGCAGTGGAGCAAACCATACCATATACTTACCGCAGGCAACTAGCTCGTTAACCACAGATCACATAGCAGTTATTTACCCAATGCAATCGTACTCTCATGCATATCAGCACTGTATTTAACAATGTGTGGACTCTGCTAACTGCTCTCAAATGTTATACCTACTGACCCAATCGAGTTTCTCTAAGCGTCCCACCCTAGATTTTATGCAGGGCATCTTTATGCTTAGAGAGTATAGAACATGACCACACATCTTAGGCTGCCTCTAGCATTGATTACTGCCGTCTGGCGCTCCTTACCTCAGCTTTTTGGTTTAACTTTATATGTATTCTAGTTAGTTACTGCTAACTCAACTGCATAGGCTTCGTTAGGCTGTATACAGTTTTGCATAGTCATAGACATATCCATGTCAGAGAAGCGCCGCCAGCCATAATACTAAATGCATGTTTCGTTACCTGTTGTACCGTTTTCTGCTGTCATACTGCATTTAAGTTTAAAGGTGTTCAAACCTAGACTCCTAATGAAAATGTGCATCGGTATAACCCATAGGCCACCACTGACCAGCTGACAGTTAGACGACAAGTCATGGCTGGGGCTCCCTGCTCCAACACCTATGTCACGACGTGATAGGGCTAGAGTGATGTTAAAACTATGTTTTAAACATGTTTGTTCAACCGTTTCAAAACCAAACGTGAACATAAACTCGTTAACCAACATAAAAAATAAAAAATTAGGCATTGTTTAGCAGGAAATGTAATTAACGCTGTATTAACCCTTATCCGTATATCACTATTGCATTTCCCCTCTTTTTGGTTCTGTACCCTATTGCACGTGCCTTAATAAAAGAAAGATTGACAAAAAAAATATCTATTTAGACAAGTAAAAATTCTGCTTACAGAACATGGTAGATTACTCTTATTGGATGGTTCCAGGAAATGATTAATGAGCTGGTTTAAATGTTATTTTATTCACAAATACATGAGAATAGATCTTAATTACCTACGAGGTCTAGCCAGCATTGAAAGGGTTATTCTAACTGTCAGCTAAAGTTTTATGGCCTTAAGCTGCAAGCTCTGTGTGTGTAAGTTTCACTTTCGTTTCTCTGTGAAGTACCGTCATAAATCTTCTCTTGACAGCTAATGTTGTAGATTCTAAGCTGTGTTAACCATTGGTGTGTATTGCCATTTGTATTGCATACTATGTTATACTGAATATTCATTGATTATTATCACGCATGTTACATATTATTAATTTTTAATTTGTCACAATAAATTGTATCTATTTTAATAACAAATTGTGATTTTATTTATATGGAATACATTTCACTTACACGATAACGATCTTTGGGATCTGAGAGTTGAAATAGTGGGCAATTCTCAACTGTTTGCTATTATTGTCCCATGGGTATCCCCACAGGCCGAAGGGCAGAGCCACAAACTGAAAATGTATGATGGCCTGGGCCATAGGAATATAGAGCCTGGCATCTTTTAGATCCAGTGTTACCATGAAATCTTCTGCTTGTAACAAATGTGTTACTGACAGGCAGAGGCATAACTAGAAACCATAGGGCCACCGGTGCGAAAATTGCCCTGGGGCCACCCCATATATCTCACTAGCCCTCGCCCACACCCCTCAATGTGTCTCATTCATACAAACACACACTGACATTCATGCAGATACACACCATATAACACATACAGATACATACACGGACACACATGCTGATACACAGACACACATACACACACGCAAATGCAGACACATGTATACACACAGACACACAGAATTACACACTTTGAGATTCACAGAATGACACTCCTATAGATACAAACACTGACACAAATACAGATACACAGGGCATGCACTGACATACAGATATGCAGACAAACAGATACACATGCAGACACACAAACACATACAGAGACACACACAAACACAGAGACACACACACACACATAGAGACACACACACATACAGAGACACATACATGCACACACACAAATACATACATACATACAGAGATACACACAAACACACATACAGAGAAACACATAAACAAACACACACACACATGCAAAATAGTTTAGTCACCCTCCTGTTTCCTACCTTTTAGATGCAGAAGGGTGACTTCCCTGGGGTCCAGTGGTGGCTCAAGCTGGTGGGAGTCAGAGTTCTCACTCTCACTCCCTCCTCTCTGCGACCCCTGCGACCACGGTAGTCTCCATTTTGAAGGTTTGGTGCCGAATACAATGTTGAGGTTTTTAAAATCTAGAATGGGTCTGAAAGACTTTTCTGGCTTCTCTACAAGGAATACTCTGGAATATGCACCTTGGAACTTTTGAGCATTTGGGACGTTTTCTATGACCCCTTCCTGAAATAACTTGATCATTTCTGAAAGCAAAGCATCTTCTTTCTTTTAGTCTGCATAATTGGAGCAAAAGAGTTGAGTCCTTTGTCTTGTGACAACAGACAAAATACAAAGAGAAAGGTTGCGTAGTAACAAACTATGTAAATGGTTAATAGAAAAAGATTGCAAATGTATAAAAATATATATGAATAAATATGTATGTAAAGAGTCCAAAACCAGTGATGATAGTCAAATATCACAATAAAATAGCAGAGAAGAAAGAGTCAATGCAAAACTTGCCAGGAAGATAATCAACAGTCTGTGAAGAAGAATGTTCTTAAGAGGAGCCGGATGCAGGTATGTGTCTACCGCGAGGCAAACAAGGCATTTGTCTTGTGCGACAATTTCCAGGGGGCGGCAAAAAATGCTTCCCCCTAAATGCCCAGGCAAAAACCTTGTTTGCCTCGTTTTATGGGAGCCCAAGAGCTGGCCGGCTGGCCACCTTTGGGCTCCCCCGGGGCAGGCGGGCGGCCAGTTGTTTCCCGGGTGGGCAGTAATGCGGCGCGCGAGGGAGCTGAGCAGAGAGCTCAGGGGAAAGTGCTCCCTCGCTGACAACTTAGTGTGGCCGCCCACCTGCACGTCTGGCCACCTACCTGCCCAGCAGCCCCACTGGACCCCAGGTGAAAAATCCACCCAGCTATCCCAAAAGTAGGGAGGCTGGGTGGATTTAAATTTAAAAAAATAATAATAATAATAATTGTGAGTGGGGGAAATGTGTGTGTGTGTGTCATTGAATGTGAGTGTGTGTCAGTGAATGTGAGTGAGTGTGTGTGTTTCAGTGAGTGTGTGCGTCAGTGAATGTGAGTGAGTGTGTGTCAGTGAATTTGAGTGAGTGTGTGTGTTTCAGTGAGTGTGTGTGTCAGTGAATTTGAGTGAGTGTGTGTCTGTCAGTGAATGTGTGTCTGTGTGTCGGTCAGTTAATGTGTTTGTCGGTCAGTGAGTGCGTGGGTCTGTCAATGTGAGGCCTTGACAGGAAGGGGTGGGGAAATTTAAATTAGGGGGGGTGGCCGAGCACCGTCCTGCCTAAGGCAACACAAATTCTAAATACAGCACTGGCCGGATGGGAACAACTTTTCGGGATCCGTATGCGGAAACAGAAAAAGGATACTAGTGCAATAAGTCCTATAAAAATCAGTATATAAAAGTATAGGATCTGATGTGGTCCTACTCACATGTAGTAGAGCTTATAACCAGCTCTAGTATGAATGGCACAATGAAGTGGTACAATCCCCACTTGTAAGATACGTGAAGAGATGTAAATATCACAGCAGTGTACATTAGAGATATGCATGTACGTTAGAGCTATTCATAAAAGGGTTAAAAAAAAGAGACAACAAATAGTGCTCACTGTATTAAAGAAAAATAGGAGGGGGGCGGAGCAAAGCAGCCAAGCAGCCCAGACGTGTCCTGCTTGAGCTCCCACATCTGGGGACAAAAATAAGAGGGTTAAACCCGACAATAGGCAATCATGGACCCCAGGAGCCATCGCTCCCACCAGGAAGAGATGGCTGCTTCTGATGGTACCACTCACAAGCTTCCACGCAGCTGGACTGACACACCGAGGCTTGCGGCCTACACAAGACCGAGTCACGTGGAGGCGCGGCCGCTCTCCAGGCTCTTAAGAAAAACCCTGTGAAGCCAGCTCTCCCCCCTCCAGGAACAGTGGGGGTCATCCCGATCTGCATAAAGCAGCTCTACATACCGTGCTGACAGCGGGCAATAGTTCTTGCAGATAAACGAGACCCGGCACTCCTTATCAAAATGGTGGACGCGCCATCTCCAAGCGACATGCGGCAAAAGTCGGCCGAACACGACAGGTGCACCACGCTGGATCGTATGCTGCAGCACCTAGATGAGGTATTTGCCCAGTTCTGGGAGCAGTTGGAGGTGCGTGCAGCTAAGGCAGCAGGGGGACAGAGGAGCAAACGGAGGCAAACGGGAGATGGGGTGCAGGAGGCCCCATCGGGCACAACCTCCTACCAAGCAACCAGACCACACAGGCCTAGCCCACCTGGGCAGAGAGCCAAAAGGGATTCCCTCCCTAAGCATCCCCCAAAGAGGCAGAAGCAAAGACCCCACAAGAGACGACCGACTACCCAGGACTTCTGTACCCTCCCAGAGAGGAAGGACTTGGACTCAGAGGTGAGACCCCAGGTCCAGGGCACAGAGATGCAGGCCCTCAGCAATGCCCAGGGAAAGCAGGAGAGCAACCCCAGCCCACACTTGTCAGACTTGGACTCAGAGGTGAGACCCCAGGTCCAGGGCACAGAGATGCAGGCCCTCAGCAATGCCCAGGGAAAGCAGAAGAAGTGCAACCCCAGCCCACACTTGTCAGACTTGGACTCAGAGGTGAGACCCCAGGTCCAGGGCACAGAGATGCAGGCCCTCAGCAATGCCCAGGGAAAGCAGGAGAAGTGCAACCCCAGCCCAGACTTGTCACGGGTGAGCCCCCTGGGAACAGAACTCCGCTCCAGACCAGCAACCAAGGCCTCCAGAATAGTCATCGGCTAGGGCATGTGGACTGTCTAACCAAACTGCTTCCAGCCATAGCCCACACCATGAGAACTTTGTATTTGCCCAGATGTTACCTTACCTATGAGCTGAATTCTGGTGCTAGGTAGCACTCTATGCACAGTTGGCAGAATTTCTCACCCATTAAACATGGTCTCAGATATCGATGATACCACAATCCTGAATGTTTAATCATAAATCCTGTTTGTAGGCTTGAAGCAGCAGTTCAGCATAAATTTGTTTTTTTATATAGTTGCAAGCAGACAGCACCAGCGAGTTACATGCTACCTACCTAAGAACGTAATTGTATATCACTAAGAGACTAGTCAGCACAGCCTGTTACCCCTTGTTCCACGTTCTTCACATGATGACATACTTACCTATGCATGATTCCCTTGTGATACATACTTAACATTCTTCCTAATTATACTGAAACATCACCAAGCAGCCTAGCAAGTACTAAAGAGTTTACCCCTTTTTTACACCCTCTGACAGTCGGTCAGCATTGCCAGATACTTATGTTATGCCGCTTTGTCTCTCCACTGATTACTTTTCCTACACTGGTACATTTCATAATATAAAAATTGTGCAAGCCTTATCGTATACTATGCTAAGCCTGAGGATTGCCTTTGGGGTACCTCAGGCCTGACTGTAAAATCCTATTGCACTGCAAAAATATTAAATTAAAAAAAATGTAAATAAGAAAAATAGGAGTATAAATAAGATGTTTACTCACATTTGATTGGGCAGGCAGACTGCTCAATGAATCAGGCGTGAGTGGTATAATCCCCACCTAGGATTTCTTTGGAGTAAATATTCAACTGGAATAGTAAAATCTGGATACCAGGCAGTAAAAGTAATACAAGTATAAAATAATAATAAAGTAAAATGGCACAATCTAATAGTTTAAAAGTACTCAAAATACCGTAATTCAACACAATAATAAAATATCCCCATGCTTTTCGCCTATAAGGCTTTTTCAAGTGGAGATAAAAAAAAAAACATGCCTGGTAGGGTAGGATATATAAAGGGCACTAATAGTAACACAATTTCACATTTTGGCGCCCAAATAACATCACAGCTAGAACTTTAACATATTCTAATTATAAAGAGGGTTATATATAAAGATAGTGTAGATTATGTGGGACTTGTGGTTAATTTTTGACATAAAAAATGGGTTTTAACAGTGTTAAAATTGATGTTGAATTACATCACGTGATTGGCGGCCATATTGGAGATCGGGCTGTGCCGCTGAGAAGTATGGGATATGTAGTTAAAATGATGTGATTTTCGGCCGTTTTATTAATAGTGTATAAGATTATAAGGAATGAAATCCTGAAGGATACTTATATAAGAGATATATAGCTAGCCGACGGGAGCGTGGCCTGTGGGCGAAGTTAAAATGATAGACAGAAGGGGAGAGGAATGAGCATACATGATTATATAGTGAACAGTATAGGGAGGTACAATACATCATAATATCTTTAACAAATGTATAAATATATATCAATGGTGAAACAAGTAAATGCAGATTAAAATGTACATTTAGTTATAGAAAATTAAAAAGTCTGCGTTTATACCTTCTGGGGCAAGGGTTTTTAGTAGGAACATCCAGTACTTTTCTTTTTGACCTAAAGGTGTTTTGATATCTCCACCTCTCCAAGGGAGTTTACATTTTTGGATCCCACTACACTTTTTTAAAAAATGTTTAGATCACGGAGTGATTAGGGTATTCTTTTACAATATTACGTTAGTGCTCCGCCAGTCTACTTTTTAAGCATCTTGAAGTCATGCCTACATACTGTAGGCCGCATGGGCACTCAAAGTAAATATATCACATTTTTAGTGTTACAGCATATGAGGTCTTTTATAGGGTAAGATTTTTCAGTATAGTGACAAACCTGATTTTGTATGGTGTTGAAAATCCAATGCTTGTCTGTAGTCTGACTCCATATTTCTGCAAAATGCCTCAGCTGTCCACCTACTTTGATTATGGCGTCAGAACTTTCTGGCTTGTAAGCATTGGGTTTAAGAAACAATCGTTTTTTTTCCTCTCTGTATTTATATCTCCTTTGGAAGCGAGACTGAAAACATTTATTCCATTTTCTTGAGGGACAGCTTTTTTAGTAACTGAAATGGATTTATTAGATCATCCAGTGCAGAACAAAACCATTTTTAAGTTCACAGCATGCCGACTTGGTGGCAGTATCAGCATACCCATGTTTATTGCCGCTAATTTAAATGATTAATCTGTCACCACGCACTGCTATTCATTAGCCAGTCTTTTAAATATTTTTAAATACGTTTTGGAGGATATTCATTGCTTTGGCCTGTGAGACACCCTTACAGTTCTTGGTAGCATACACTGTGGCAAAAGTTAAGCCTGAAATTGTGGGAAAGGGGAATGATTGACAAATGTGCCTTAAGGACATTTCAACCCTTTTATCCATTGGATCATTTAATCTGGTGACTTCTCCAATGGGTAGAGTGGTCTTTTTAGATAGCTGTGCAACTGAAACATCTACTTTTGGAAGTGTTTTCCAAGCATCAGTTACTTGCAGCTTGAACAGTTGCTTACATTTAATTGGCCTCAAGGTTATGTGGGGGGGGGGGGGGGGCTGGTGTACACTGGTGTACATGACTTTCCGGTTATGACCAGGTCTTCTAGCTCTTTAAATAACCTGGACTTTTAAATTTTGGCATGGGAAGCAGATGTTCCATTTGCGAATGCTGCGTGTCACATTCAGAATGTTATGGAATGCATCACCCCTGACATTAGACAAATGTCTAAAGCGGCAGACATGCTTCAAAGTGTTAAAAAAAAGTGCAGATAACTGTAAAGTGGATTGCTCTTATTCAGCGCCACCTCGGTAGATGCACAGTCATGAATTCAAGGTCAGAATTCTATTGCCATCTTGTGGTAAGATGTGAGCATTCCAGAAACCTATTCAAATTCCATCTCGTCATTAATAAAACAGACAACATTGGTATAGAGTTGTACTAGTTCCAAATCTTGTCTTGGTGACACAGTCTTTAAAGGTTATGCCCCAGGGTTCATTCAACCCCATCAATTATTCATTATAGAGATGAATTAAAATGAATACATTTAAAATAAAGCTATTCTCTATTGAATGTCTGTAGTTTGCAGTATAATTGTTATCAATTGCACCATACTCGGTCAAATGGAAATTCATAGTTATGGTTATTGGCCTGTTATCTGTTTATTGCAAACACTCCAACGCTACATGGAAAACCGATAGACGCAGAATGATGAAGTCAGTGGTTTGGCCAATCTAAAACCGCTTGCCCCAGCTTGGTTGCCCCTTAATGCTTTGCTTTATCCAATAGTGCATCTATAGTTCCAGTGACCCATTTAGTTTTTTTCTTCTGCTTTTTCCTACATTCACACAGTCCTCTGCAATCCCAACATAGGCTTCCATACCTTTACTTTAAATTCCCAATTTAGTGAATAACTTTGTGTGCTTTTAATTTGGTTTTGTGCAGGGGTAGGCAACCTTTCGCGCTCCAGATCAATGCTTTCCTATGGGATTTTAAATGACACTGAATGTTTTCATGCAGAGCGTGAAGACGTCCAACTTCAGGCGTCCAAAATTCGCCTAACCACCCAGATGTGTCTCTAGTGGCTGTCTGGTAGAGAAGAGGTAGAGCTAACCCTGCAATGTAATTATTGCAGTTTATCAATAACTGCAATAATTACAATTGCAGGGTTAAAGGAACACTATAGGGTCAGGAAAACAAACATATATTCCTGCTATAGTGTTAAAACCACCATTTATCTGCCTTGGCCCACCTAAAATCTTGATTCTATTCAAGTCTGCAGCTGCTGTCTCTGCCTCTGACCTGCCTGCTGTCTGCTGACATCATCAGAAGTGGTGGTCTGAGCCAATCACAATGCTTTCCCATAGGAGACTGTCAAGGAGGCAGAACAGGTGCAGAGCCAGCACAAGTCAAACACAGCCCTTGCCAATCAGCATCTCCTCATAGAGATTAATTGAATCAATGCATCTTTATGGGAAAAGTTCAGTGTCTCCATGCAGACAGTGGAGACACTGAATGGCAGTACTGCACAGTGTGCACCAATGTCCCATGAAGCATCTTTAGTAGCCATCTGAGGGGTGGCCAGTGGAGTGATCACTAGGCTGTAATGTAAACACTGCATTTTCTCTGAAAACACAGTGTTGACTGCAAAAAGCCCGAAGGTAATGATTCTACTCGCCAAAACAAATACAATAATCTGTAGTTGTTCTTGTGACTATAGTGTCCCTTTAAGGGGACTGAGACACTGCACGCAGACCACTTCAATGAGCTGAAGTGGTCTGAGTGCCTACAGTGACCCTTTAAAAGCTAAAGTTGTTTTGCTGTCTATAATGTCTCTTTAAATTTAGCATGTATAAACAAACTCATGAATGGTGGTACCATCAGCACGAGACAGACATAACAATTAAAGCTAAAACCTTTAACTATACAATGATTAAATACTCCAACTTTTTTTTTTTTTTTTATTCTTTATGAGCAATAGGTTATTTATTTCGATCTCCTTTTTCTGTGGACAGGAAATACTTACAAATCATATTAAAGTGTTCGGCAAGATCAAAAAGCATTTCTGATATTCTGCATTGAACTCGGAGCTGCAGTAAATGTCCTGTTTGATAGAATCAGGAAATACAATTTAAACTCAAGGGGACAGAAGTTTAATTTCTTCACATTTACCTGCAATGATTACTCAGCAGAATGTCCAAATACCTTGCAGTACTTTGCAGCCTATATTTTAATGCAGGGCAAGGAACCAATGCAGTAATTTTAAATATAAAGCTGAGATTTTAATCAAATTAGTAGTATATTTACACTTATCACATAAACCAAACTTTCACAGATCAAAGAACGAAGAATCTAAACCCAAAGGTTACTTACATGCAACGTGTGTACATGGACATTTTTAAGGATCCATTTTGCTGTTGAGACTGTTGAGCCTTCATGGCGGTACATTGAACACTGGTGTGGTGGGGTTATTGTTGAACTGCAGTTGGGGACAGGAGACCACCATCCCAAGCTAGTGAAATATAATATTATTTATAAAACGACAACAAATTCCGCAGCACTGTACAATGGGTACAATGGGTGGACTAACAGACACGAGTTAGACACACAGGAGAACAGAGGGATTAAGGGCCCTGCTCAATTAGTTTATATGCTAAAGGGAGTGGGGTATAGTGACACAAATGGTAAGGGTAAGGAAAAGGTAGGTTGCTAGGATAGTATTCATTAAGGGCTTAGGGTTTTATTTTGGTGACAGTTGCAGGAGAAGAATCAGTGTGCGGGGAGAGAAAGCTGTTGACAGTTTAATTGATATGCTGCCCTGAAGAAGTACGTTTTCAAATATATTTTAGAAGGAGTGGAGACTGGGTGAAAGTCTAACAGAGAGGGGAAGGGCGTTCAATAGGAACGGTGCAGCCCTAGAGAAGTCTTTAAGGTGAGCCTCAGAGATGGGAGTACAAACAGAGGTTAGACATAGTTCTTCGGCAGAGCGTAGGGGCCTAGACGGGACATTTGTGTATTACTGAGGACAGATAGGTTGGAGCAGCATTGTTTAGATATTTGTAAGCAGGCACCAGGATCTTAAATTGAGCCCTATATCTTACGGGAAGCCAATGTAGGGACTGACAGAAAGAAAAAAGTCCTCTTTGATGAAAAATAATGGCTTTATTTATTCTTTTACAGCTTTCCCACCGTTCTTAAATTTATATAAAAAATGCTAGCAAAATGATGTATTAATTAGCAGCATAATTAGTACCCAAGACTATTTTCACCTATATTTTGTAATTGATTTGTACTTCTTTGCCCTTGAGTCAGTATGAACAACTAAAGGAATAAGACAAACGTCCAGATGGAGCTGTACATCTGGTGGAAGAGAACATTCTATAATTGGAAGATGGAACTTAAATTTAATGGGTGAATCCTTACCTGGCACAATGCGAAAATAACTACTAAATGTTCTAATATGTGTTCTGGGTGACATATTATGGCACAGCCGCAAAACTTCTACTAAATAAAATGTCCCTTAAAAAATACAGGGAAATAACCAAATACTAACAATGCCAGTATGAATAGAAAGATGTTTGATATCTTGACGGGTTTTGTTGTTTGTTTTTAATTTGTTGTGTTCTTTATTGTTAAAGCACAACTGTGCTTCTGTTCGAATGATAATCCTAAATTAAAGTTGTGGTCAAGGTGAAAATGCTCTACATGTGATCAATGCAGCAAAGCACTGTTTTATGTATTTCCCATGTTTAACAAGCTAATACAGAGTTATGGGAATCATTGCACTTTGACTAAACTGCCCAAAGAGAGACAGTGATTGTGCATTCTCAACTCATGGACTAGAGAGGAGCAAAGGTTGAATAGCCTGCCAATGTGTAGGGACAAAAATATATTTTATAATAAACAAAGTGACAAACCACGCACAAAAGAGTGTAAACATGTACAACACCCTTGGGTTAATATAAATACATATATTTACATATACTTCTATGAGATCAATGTATATGGGTATTGAGCAACTTTTGGTAACCTCAAAGAAAGAAAAAAAGACAACAAATAGTGCAAAATGTAACAATATTTGTAATATTTTATATAAAGTGTATAGAGGGCCAACTCACACTTTACTGAGCTACTAAGAGCTCTGCTGTAGATCGCCTGGACGGTACAATCCCCGTCTACAGATATATGGAGCACTGTTGTATGTACTGTATATATATATATATATATAAATAAAATATCCAGAACAATGACTTGCTTTGGTTTGGAGAGCGTTGGTAGTATTATCCCCACTTGTGATATGCAGGATGAACCAGGAAATACTATGACCGGTATGAGATGATAAAATAATAAAAATGAACTCAAATATAAATGAAAAATACTTTATTAATATATAGTAAAAAGGTATAATATGTGTGTGTATATATATAAATATATATATCCAAGAAAAGAGTAGAGCACTCCAGAGGACTTGTTTCAAGCAATTTATTCCGTGAAGAAAATCGACGTTTCGACCCGCAGGTCTTTATCAAGATACAAAACAAAGTACAACCGTGTCCTTATATACCCTAAAAAATTAAAGAGTAATCACTTACCCTGAACAAGCTGTGCGCCCGAAAGCCATGTGTGCTCACTGAACTGTGATTGCCAAACCCGCGATGGCGATCCCGTCGGTGTGTGATGACGTCACCAATAGTGCGACGGGGCGAAAAAAGACGTGATCGTGCGTCTAGGTAACCCAGGGAACCAAGTGTGGGCAAAAACTTCCGTGATATATGTGAATATATAAATATATATATATATAGCAATTGAAATAAGCTGAATTCTTCCAGTACCACACTTAAAGCGTTTCACCTGGCTGGGCTTCCTCAGAACTGTGGATAATCCTGTCCTGTTCTGGTTTATATAGGCTGTATATCGGTAATCAGTACGATCTGGTGTGTTTAAAGGACCACTCTAGGCACCCAGACCACTTCAGCTTAATGAAGTGGTCTGGGTGCCAGGTCCAGCTAGGGTTAACCCATTTTTTATAAATGGGTTAAGCCTTCCCCCAAATCCTCTAGTGGCTGTCTCACTGACAGCCGCTAGAGGCGCTTGCGTGATTCTCACTGTGAAAATCACAGTGAGAGCACGCAAGCGTCCATAGGAAAGCATTGTAAATGCTTTCCTATGCGACCGGCTGAATGCGCGCGCAGCTCTTGCCGCGCGTGCGCATTCAGCCGACGGGGCGGAACGGAGGCAGAGAGGAGGAGGAGAGCTCCCCGCCCAGCGCTGGAAAAAGGTACGTTTTACCCCTTTTCCCCTTTCCAAATCCGGGCGGGAGGGGGACCCTGAGGGTGGGGGCACACTCAGGGCACTCTAGTGCCAGGAAAACGAGTATGTTTTCCTGGCACTAGAGTGGTCCTTTAATGCATTTCCTGGTTGTGCTTCCATCGTGCGTGTCACCCGGAAGTGACGCATCGCAATCATTACCTTGCATGGGTTCATGGTGTATGTAGTCTTGCATCTGCAGGTATACAAAGATAATACGTATTTCATGGGGGTGTAGCGTCTGTCCATCTTTGTGTAGCTCCGTCCTTTGTGTCATGTCAGCATATAGTGACGTATCGGCAGCTAATTACAAAATATATCAAAAAGTCCCAAGAGTTCCATCAGCCATATTGAATGAGGGCAAAGTGTGGGAAACAAGACGGTGCATTAGTATAAATGGACTAATTGATATTAAACAATCCTTAATAAGGTCCATAAAGAGTAACAATCATCAAACATTATGTATGGCAGTGAACATTATTTAAAAAAAGAGAGAGGTAACCTGAACCTATTTTAAAAGGGGAGATAGTCTGAGCATATTTAAAAATATACCAATTGAATAAAACTACTAGTGGAGGTGAATGGGCCAAGGAGAGGTATAGATACATAAGAGAGGGATAATATATATATATATATATATATATATATATATATATATATATATATATGTAAATATATTAAATTAAATAAAAGGTTGAATGCCAAAACCCATAAAAATAGTAAGGATTACAAGAAATTAAACAAATAAAAATCGGCATTCAGACCATACACTTGGTACACAAAGACCATCACAGACCACCCAAACAAAGTGTCACTAATTCAATGCAGAATTATTGGCATGTAAAAGGGAGATGGAGCAAAGAAAGGCAATAAATAACTGTCCATAACCCATTTGTGGCAAATGTGAAAAGTACTGTTGGTTGTGGACCAAATTATTCCACATGAGCAAAGTCAAGATTGAAGGAACAATATAGGGTCAGGAATTTAAACATGTATTCCTGACCCTATAGTGTTAAAAACACAATCTAGCCCCCCTGGCACTCTTATATGCACCAATATCCTACCTTTATTCCAGTCTGCAGGCGCTGGCTCCACCCCTGATCTGTCTCCTTGGCTGACATAATCAGCAGTGGTGATCTCAGCCAATCACAAAGATCACCAAAGAGGTGTGGGGGTGGAGCCAAACGCCACCCTGGCCAGTCAGCATCTCCTCATAGTGATGCATTTAATCAATGCATGTCTATGCAGAAAGCTCAGTGTCTCCATGCAGAGAGTGGAGATGCTGAACATCAGTGTTGCACACTGTACACCACTTCCCCAAGAAGCATCTCCAGGTGCCATCTAAGGAGTGGCCCCTAAGGTGTCCCTCGGCTGTAATGTAAACACTGTCTTTTCTCTAAAAAGACAATGTTTACAGCAAAATGCCTGCAGAGACAAGCTATACTCCCCAAAACAACCACATTATGCTATAGTTATTCTGGTGACTACAGTGTTCCTTTAAGGAAGGAGGAGCCGAGTACCTGCATACCCCCCCCCCCCTTGATAGTACATAGTGACACTAACCTGTGCACCATCAAACTTGGAAATAAATGTTTGTATGCAAAGTTTGTTCAGCCTTCTAATAGTTCCCTTTGAAGCTGTGCTAGTACAACATAAAAATGAAGCTGTTGAATAATGTGTCAAAGTCATATCTAGAATAAAGGACACGCTGGTGAGATAGTTTTGTGGACACTACTGTAGAACCTGTTAAAATCCTCTGGATTGTACGTTCTACCCCCGTCAGAGACAAGGATCACAAAGTATGTTGATGATATATTCTTATCTATCATGATTCAGTTAGGCCAGAAAGCAGGTGCCAATAACTCTAAACCCCTTATGGAGAAAATTGCCTATATGAATAAATGTTATTAGTTTATCAGCCCGGGGGCCTTCACATTAGGCTTTGGAAACTCTGCCCATGCTATCGGCAATGGCTGCTAAATTTGCTGTAGCTTTTAACTTTGTAAAGTGAATCTAAACAAACATCTCTGTCCTTGTCTGGAATCAAGCACAGCAATAATGTTTGTTAAATATTGCTTTTCTTTTCCATGCATTTTAAGAAGGAAAGCCATTATCCAAAGAGGTAGGCACCGTGCCAAATAAAGTGATATATGTCATTACACAAGGGTATTCATAGCTGTAATTTTATTTTGAAATTCACAAGGTTAGGGAACTTGGCATGTAGCGAGGCAGAGAAGCTACACTGAAAATTAAATGTCTGAATCCAGTGCTAGCTTGAATTCCGTTTTTAATATAACAACAAACAAGGGTGGAAAAAGATGTAACTTCCCGGTGATTGGTGAGAAAGCTCCCATCACAGTCATCCGATAATGCCCGATGGCAATTGCAATCCAACCACCCACTGGCAACAGTCTCTAGCGAATCACCCGCTGTCCAAGTGTTATATGGTAAATTACATTAGCGTTAACAAAAATACAGTCTTTTACGCCAACTCTCTTATTGACATTACCCACTCTATGCATATATATATATATTACGTATGCAAAGTATACACAGAATACAAATACAGTTGGATATGATACACATAGAAAGTATATAAAAAGTGCAAGAGTTTAACAAACACACTTTTTAGATTATATTAGCATCGAACAGACAAGTCATTTTGTGTATCCTGTATTATAGGCCTACAATGATAATGGTGATTCCCATTGGAAATCACTGCACTATCTAGCACTTGGTGTATTTATTAAATGTACCAACTTGGAAAAAAATGAATATATTGTAAAATCAACTGTAATTGTTAGGTCCCCAATATAATACTAGAAAAATGCTGTGGCTTTATTTTATTCTTATTTTTTTGCCTGTGTGTCAGTGGTAATATAAATTTCTTATATATATATATATATATATATATATATATATATATATATATATATCTTCATTTTTTGGAGATGAACGGAATTTACTTCTTCTAACAAAGATTGCCTATTGGTATGGGGTGATCCCCTATTAGGATTTTCTATCGGAATAATTTGTCAAATTAATGATCACACCATAAACAGATAACCTACCTAATGATTTTGAGATGCAGTGACCTCATCTTTTGTACGATCTCCTACCAATTACCGTATTTATCGGCGTATAACACGCACCGGCGTATAACACGCACCTCATTTTTAGAAAGAAATTCCCGGAAATTCCCCCCCCTCCCATAGTATTCCCCCCCTCATCCCATAGTGTTCCCCCCTCATCCCATAGTGCCCCCCCCCTTTCCATAGTATTCTCCCCCCCTTTCCATAGTATTCCCCCCCTCCCATAGTATTCTCCCCCTCCCATAGTATTCTCCCCCCCTCCCCTCCCATGGTATTCTCCCCCCCTCCCCTCCCATGGTATTCTCCCCCCTCCCCTCCCATGGTATTCTCCCCCCTCCCCTCCCATGGTATTCTCCCCCCTCCCCTCCCATGGTATTCTCCCCCCTCCCCTCCCATGGTATTCTCCCCCCTCCCCTCCCATGGTATTCTCCCCCCTCCCCTCCCATGGTATTCTCCCCCTTCCCCTCCCATGGTATTCTCCCCCTTCCCCTCCCATGGTATTCTCCCCCCTCCCCTCCCATGGTATTCTCCCCCCTACCCTCCCATGGTATTCTCCCCCCTACCCTCCCATGGTATTCTCCCCCTTCCCCTCCCATGGTATTCTCCCCCCTCCCCTCCCATGGTATTCTCCCCCCTCCCCTCCCATGGTATTCTCCCCCCCTCCCCTCCCATGGTATTCTCCCCCCCTCCCCTCCCATGGTATTCTCCCCCCCTCCCCTCCCATGGTATTCGCCCCCCCTCCCCTCCCATGGTATTCTCCCCCCCTCCCCTCCCATGTATTCTCCCCCCCTCCCCTCCCATGGTATTCTCCCCCCCTCCCCTCCCATGGTATTCTCCCCCCTCCCCTCCCATGGTATTCTCCCCCCCTCCCCTCCCATGGTATTCTCCCCCCCTCCCCTCCCCTGGTATTCTTCCCCCCCTCCCCTCCCCTGGTATTCTTCCCCCCCTCCCCTCCCCTGGTATTCTCCCCCCCCTCCCCTCCCCTCCCATGGTATTCTCCCCACCTCCCCTCCCATGGTATTCTCCCCCCTCCCCTCCCATGGTATTCTCCCCCCTCCCCTCCCATAGTGTACTTTCCCCCCCTCCCCTCCCATAGTGTACTTTCCCCCCCTCCCCTCCCATAGTGTACTTTCCCCCCCTCCCCTCCCATAGTGTACTTCCCCCCCCCCTCCCCTCCCATAGTGTACTTTCCCTTGTCCCATAATTACTTACCTGTCCTGAAGCGTGGGCCGGCTTCTCAGCGCGCACCGCGGTACAGGAACTTTAATTTCAGGTTCCGGTTTCCGGCGGGACTGAAAGGAAGTGTGCACACTATTGTGCACACTTCCTTTCAGTCCCGCCGGAAACCGGAACCTGAAATTAAAGTTCCTGTACCGCGGTACGCGCTGTGAAGCCGGCCCACGCTTCAGGACAGGTAAGTAATTATGGGATATCGGCGTATAACACGCACCCACGATTTTTCCCCTATTTTCAGGGGAAAAAAGTGCGTGTTATACGCCGATAAATACGGTATCAATTACTATTAATAATTTAAGGCAAAGTAATTTTTTCGGTCACCTAAAAATAAAATGTTCTTCCAAGGTGATTTGAAAGGAGATCACCTACTCTAGCTATTACAAGGAGAGCACTAAAAGGTAAAAATCACCCCTTCCTATAAGGTCAGGTCACCTGACGTGATGACGTTTTGTAAAGATCAATTAGTTAAAGAGTCACCATATGTAGCAGAGAGTTGCCTGGCTGTAGGCCACCAGGGATACACATTCAATGTTAACCGAAAACACCAAATGGTTCCAGGGGACTCCAAGTCGCCATAACTAATCATAAGAAGTGGTTATGGTGTCTAGTGTCCCTTTAAGCGCTTTCAACTGGTTAATAAAGATCACCAAGTAAAATGGTTTGAGATGAAGCCACTCATTTTACAGATCCACTAAAGCAATCTGGAGTGAGATCAGCAGAAATGATAGAAAAGATGAAATAACGGAAAAATCACTGCTCAAAGTGCATGTCAATATAAGATTAAAGGGACACTATAGTCACCTGAACAACTTTAGCTTAATGAAGCAGTTTTGGTGTATAGAACATGCCCCTGCAGCCTCACTGCTCAATCCTCTGCCATTTAGGAGTTAAATCCCTTTGTTTATGAACCCTAGTCACACCTCCCTGCATGTGACTTGCACAGCCTTCCATAAACACTTCCTGTAAAGAGAGCCCTCTTTAGGCTTTCTTTATTGCAAGTTCTGTTTAATTAAGATTTTCTTATCCCCTGCTATGTTAATAGCTTGCTAGACCCTGCAAGAGCCTCCTGTATGTGATTAAAGTTCAATTTAGAGATTGAGATACAATTATTTAAGGTAAATTACATCTGTTTGAAAGTGAAACCAGTTGTTTTTTCATGCAGGCTCTGTCAATCATAGCCAGGGGAGGTGTGGCTAGGGCTGCATAAACAGAAACAAAATGATTTAACTCCTAAATGACAGTGAATTGAGCAGTGAAATTGCAGGGGGTGATCTATACACTAAAACTGCTTTATTTAGCTAAAGCAATTTAGATGACTATAGTGTTCCTTTAACCCCTTAAGGACACATGACATGTGTGACATGTCATGATTCCCTTTTATTCCAGAAGTTTGGTCCTTAAGGGGTTAAACTGAAGCCTTTTAAGACTGTCATCTGTCAGGCAGCGGAGTGCTAAGCATAAACAGAAAAAAGCCATAGTTTAAAAGCAGTTTTTTTAGGTATACTTAAAATAATTACTGTACTAAATGAGTTAAGCCCTTTTTTTTACTCTTTAGTACGCCTTTATATGCTTCAATGACTGCATAACGACATACTTCAGTTGCATGTATTGTGGAGTCTTTTCAGTGACACACAAAAGTTGCTAAATCATTTCTATACTTTCAGCTGGAGTCACAAACTAAGCATACTACAAAGGGTTTCACTGTGGCAAATGCAAACAGCCAGTCAATGATATAATTTGCCTCTGTCTAGTAACTTTCTATATGTAACCATAATATATCATAACAGTAGATGTAAAAAGGATAGCATTGATTGGTTTTTCTACGATTTCAATAGCAACAGCAAACGGTGCAGTTAAGTATTTTACTTTCAAATCTCACAGCATTATTCAGTAAAGTTATTTCCACATTTAAGGTCAAAATCTGAATTAAAAATATTCTCCAAGTCAGTTTTAGTTCCAATTTGGCTATTTCGGCCCAAAACATGAAAGTCGCTCAGCAATTCAGTATTTAGTGAATAACATGAGTAGTGTTATTTGCAATGAATATATTCATAATCCAATCAAGCAAACGGGACCTGATTCAACTGTACAGAGCAGGGGTGCCCAAAAGAGAGATCCCAGATGCTGAAAAACTGCATCTTCCATGATGCTTTATCATTCTAAAAGGCATGCAAAGCATCATGGGAGTTGTAGTTCAACATCTGGGGATCTACCTTTCGGACACCCGATATATATAGAGAGACATCTCGTTTATGCATTTCACCAACGAGATTGCAAGCAAATGTATAGATTAAATAATACCTTTATGTCACGTTTTTAACATACATCTATATGACTACTTTAGAGCCGAGTGGAAGCACACCAGCTGAATTAAGAAACGGTAATAAGTGCACGTGAGAATTCTATATAGCGAGTTCATGAGGAAGCTGGAAAACGTCAGGATTTGATTGAGCTATTTATTTAGTTAACAAAAATGTAAGCCAGAAAAAAGACGAACGGAACCAAATACCAGCTTTGCTAGTTTGGCAAACCTTTTGCAAGTAAGTGGTCAGCTCACATAAACATGACGTTTGGTAAATATACATTTGCAAAAAAAAAAAAAAAAAAGGATTAAAATGTCCTAATTAAATCTGACCTTAATCTGCACGTTTGATCTTTTAAAGCCAAAAAACATGAATAATGTTTTTTTAAAATTAACTCTTCATCTGCTGTGTTCTGGAGCGGTACCTGCAACATGCCCTGGTATTCTCACACTAAAAGGTTTGCTGTCAATTCTGAAAGTCAGAACATTTTGCTTTTATATAAAGAAGAGACTGATAATCAATCTTGCTGGCAGATCCTACTGCTGACATTATAGGATTTTTGCTGCTCCCTAATGATTACAATGATGGCCGTAGTAAAAGCTTGCACTTACCGTATAAAGTTTGAAAAATAACTTACCAATACACTCTACTCTACCTTGTGCCATCTTAATTCACATCGAGATTTCAGAATGTATTCTCTAAACAGCAGTATGTAACAGCCTGACATCGGAAAGTGGCAACGTTTAAGGAAAAAATAAAAAGTTGTGGGAGAAACACCCCAACTAAATTTCACAACTCTGCTTATCGTCACAGAAACCCGGAGACTGCGCTGTGACCCTTCGAAAATCATACTGGCTAGGGAACATTTTTTTGTAACTTATTGCGGCGCGGAGACTTTCAGTCAATGAGCATTTTTCGTTGACAAATTTTGTAATGTGCAAAAACCAAGTCAGCGAGGAGATAAAAATGATAGTCCAAACAGTCACACATGAGTTATGATCGTAACGTTATTGCTTCTGCCCGTTCCTAATGAAGAAGAAAAAGGAAAAAATACAGGGCAGTGACTATGTACAAGACAGAGTTAGGAGTGCAGAAGCCTTTGTGCGTTACTTAAGTAACAAGTCTTATAACAGCATCAGTTAATGTAAGTGCACATGGAGCGGATATGTTAAGGTGCCTGGACAAGGGAGTTTGGTGTAAAAGCCAACTGGTCAAGGTGACAGACTTTGCGAGGTTGTAGTATCCTCTGTGGGCAGGATTTCAATACTGCTGTCAGGCTGGCTGGGCGACACGCTGTCAGTGAGATCCAGTTCGTGGACCTGGCTCGGTGAGAGGGGCTGGGGAGGGCTGGCCGTGTCTGTGCTGGGGGCTGGACTCTTGATTTCTACCAGGCCAAGAAGCTCTTTAACATTAAGAGGTAATTCCTGTGAGTGAGAGAAAAAAAAATTATGAAAAATAACAAACACAATGAAAGTATGCATTCGTGACCTCTCGATGTATTTAAAACCCAAATAAGAGGTATAAGAACTAGCGAATGGTCTAGTTTCGGCCAACAGCGATGTTTTGGCCTTTTGGCCCTGTTTATTACTCTGCTGGCAATTAATTACAAGCCACAGAGTTATTCACTAAAGTGTGAACATATGGGGAATACAAAGAGAATCAAACTGCATTTTACATTTTAGAAAACAGCTGAAATGAAACCATGGCAGACTTGTAAAAACTTTCCATTTCCGTTTTTGTGTCCTAAATATAAAAAAAACACCCTATCATGGTTATGTGAAAAACCTTTTGTAGACATTTGTCTCTAGATCTTCATATAAACAAAAGACAGCCAATAACTCAGGAATATTAGGAGAGCGAGAGAATATGCTGCCCTCGGATTGAATAGCTAGCCAAACACTGAGTTCTCAATCTATGTTTAGGACAAATTTCCCTGCACTGCATTTTCCATTGCTGTGCCCTTGAATATCAGAACTAATTCATTATCTTTCTAAGAGGCTTAAAATGTGTCTGCAATTGAGCTGGTGTAGCTAAGCTCAAAACAGAACAGAAATAGCAGAGCAGAAGACTTGGAATTATTGGCAAAAGGAAAGAAAATCATGATTTTCTTTATTTCCCAATATTATTGATTTAGTAAGAAAAGCTATGGATGAACCTGTAGTTTAATAAGGTAGTGGGAGGAACCCTTTACTGAGCATTTTTGGGGGATTCCATCACTGCTCAGTCTGCACTTACTGTCAAACCTGGGGAGAAGAGATGGCAGCCCTTGGCGATCTGGTGGGGATAATGCATTTACTGGGGCCAGCATAAATTCTACTACTTGTTTTCTGCATATACTCACTATTAGAAACCAGCAAAAAAGATAACAATATGAAATCCAGGGAAGGCTCCATATGAACCCTGTCCTTAACAACCAAGAGACAGCAAGGTGTTACAGAGACCCCTGGGCCAAAAACTGAGCTCATCTTTCCTCTTTTGAAAACCAACCCTCCAGTGTTGCGCCATAGTCATTAACCTAACCCTGCAATCTTCCTGCCTTGGTATGGTCTCACTCCCCACATTCAGTCAGTCTTTCACCTCAACCATAAGACTCATAAGCTTCCCTTTCTAACTTTGATTGAACTAAAGTACATGTCCATGCGCTAATTCCCTGTCTCAATAACTGCACATGACTCACTATGGTCTCCCAGAATCCACAATGTCCGATTACAATATACAACGAATGCTGGTACCAGATTTAACTTCCCTTACTGCTGATAATCTCACATCTCTCCGCTTCCTGTACCATTTATTATGCAATTTAATATGCTGCCACTAACCTAAAGCTTCCAGCAACTCTACCCCTCATTACATTTCTTCTCTTACTCACAAGTACTCAGAACTTCTCAATGACTGCATCATTCTATCATGCCTTCCCCTAGTCAATAGTGTTTTAAGAATACCTTCAACATTCTGTCCTCCCCTATTAAAAGCTGTTCTTTGTCTACTGTTCTTATACTTCTCAAATGTTAGAACAAATTCATTAGAGCATGGACCTCTTTATTTGTTTCTCAATTATTTGCTAATTTTATATCGTCATTGTAAAGCACTGTGGGACATATTGGTATTATATCTAATAATAACGATAATAATAATAACACAGTAACCCAAATCCACTCATGATCCTAACCTAAACTAAATTGCAGGAGTCACTCACTGCATTAACTTAATTCCAAACCCAGTAACCAATCATAGCGTTCACACACAATCCTGATGGCTGATCACTGCGTAACTCAAAAGTCATCCCCAATGGTCAGTCACTCCGTTAACTGAGAACCAATTCAAGTGCTCAGTCACTCAATTAACAAAAATGCAAATCTAGAGCTGACTTGCTTTTGCAGAGGTCAAACATGTTATTAACTCATTTACTACAATATCATAGATCAACCTTTACAGTGATGTCACTAATCTAAATTAAATATTTTCCAGATGATCAGTCACTATGCTAACCAAATCCTTCTTACGTAGTCTGTCACCACACTAGCCAAAATTATTTCAATACACAAACACAAATAGTTCCCCGGTGGTCATTTACGCAATACTTTTCAGATTGGCAGCCTTTACACTAACTTAAATCATTTCTAAATAATCAGTAATCCAAATACAACCTCGAGGGTCAAGTGCACACTTTAAATGCCACTGTCACCCACTGAAATCCAGTGCATGTTTAAAATGATATATTTCACGGTATTAAAATCTCTTACTTTAAGCTCTTTATTCAGAATCTATGAATGAAGCAGCAAACAATACCGGCCCAGGGGCAGCTGGCGAAATGTCAGAAGATGGACAGGTCACAGACTCCTAACAGTTCTGCGGCACTAGCAGCAGTAACCTCGGTGCTCACCTGACAGTGTGCCAACTGCTGATGCAGCGCTTCAGCCCGACACAGAATGTCCTCCACGCTCATCTTCATGGTCAGCTCGTTAATGTGCTGAACAGAAACAAAAAGACAGATAAATAAAGGTCTGGAGGATCACGAGGAGGGCAAAAAATGTTGGAGTGAGAAACAAAAAAAAAGAACAAACAAGCAGAAACAATATTAGTATTATGTAAATTTGCATTTGGAATTTAATATATTTTTATGTATATTTTTATATAGAAGAATCCAATTCTTCTGTTCACAAAGGTCTACTGCATTGAACATTACAGCAATATGGTCTAATCTGCACCTGAAGACAGAACTGTAGATATGTGCTATAACAGGAAGTCATGGGCAAGAGACCATGAGAGGCAGTATAATATAAAAAAAATTAAGAATCTCTCGACATTGCTAAAGCAATATCTACAGTGGCAGCAGCCCTCTCAATAGACACTTTAGAATTATTTTTAGAAATAGCTAGACTTCTTACATTTAGATATTTAAGCATTGTGTGCACACAATACAAAACTACATGCATTTTTCTTTTTTTTTCACCATTATTTTGCTGCAAACAACTTTTGCGTCCAATAAAAGGGGTTCTTTCTAAAACTTTTTACATCTTAATTAAATCATCTGATATGATGAGCTTAAAGTCAATAGATCTAAAGTAAAATGGAAATGTCTCTTTAGCTGATGGAGATCTGGACTAACCTAGCACTAGACAACATAAATATTAACCATAAGCTATTGCCGACAGTAAAATGATTGAAGATCGCACAAGACAGCCTAACATACCTTAAGGATCTCATTGAAGCCGTAGTCAGAATGCATGAGTGCTTCCCTTTCTAGATCCAGAATCCCACAGCCAATGAGGAGGTGAAAGTTCGGGCATGGAAGACCAGTCCAAAGAACCTTAATTGTGGAGAAAGAAAAAAATACATCACTGCATGTGCTTACACTACGGGATTCCAATCACACAGACTATTGGCTTCTCCTTTAAGATCTGTGTAGGTTTTCACATAAGAACATCTGATATGTGGGAGTCTGGAATCTTTTCAATACAAAAGAGATATGTAGAGCCCAGGGCGGATTAACTATATCTGTGTTCAGCATTAAACTGCGTGCCATGAGATTATTCTGCATAATACATGCCTTAACAGCACAGCAAAGTAAAATTTTAAAATATGATCATTTTCACTTTGTCGTTAATTTGTTGCTAATTTCTACAATGTCCCGCTCTCAGCTGGTAATATATGTAAAAAAATATCCCTGGGAGAAAATAACAGATAATTCAATGTTTGCAAATACAGGAGGTTACGTGAAGCTAGATTTTCATGATGCCTGTAAGTGTCGAACTTCAGTTCCTATAGTTTCTCATTTGCCCTCAGGCAGCTGAAAACGATGCAACATTGCGTCAGGAAAGAGAGCACGTTACCAGGGAAACACATAAGATTTTTTTGATTTTGTTTTTTTTGGAGTCAACTGATAATGACGTATTGTTATTTTCTGCAGGATTACTTTGCCAAGATGTTATTTAAAGAGGAAGCATCACTTTCTAGGATTTTAAGTAGTATGTTTCTTGTCCCTTACATTTAACAAATGTTTTATGCAATCTGAAAAATGAAAATAAATGCAGAAATACACATTACTGTTTTACATCTATCCTGGAGTTTCCATCTTGGCTCCCTAGTAATCATTGGTATAAGCTATTCACTTTGCTCCTGTTCGGCAACAGAGAGAGCATAGAAAAATTAGAAGGAGACGTTGCCAACTGAGCACCAGCATAGACGCATTTCTGCAGAACTTCGATCTTGCCCCACTGTAAAGTCGACTTTATCTAGTTCACAGGCTCCAAACAGACCGACAATCTATATCGTCCCCCAGAAGACACTATGGGCTACAAGCATAAGAAGTCTCGACACCCAGAGAGCTCCAGATTGCCTGATATCAGGCTTTCCTTCGAGAGGCCCACGCTATAGATACCTCCCAAAATAGCAACCAATGCACACAGAGATGTGGAGGCCTCTGAGTAGTCACAAGAAGACGAGGAGTCACTTGTCTCACCTCGATGGGGGTGAGTTCATCAAAAGTCCGACTCAGGATTCTTCTCTCTCTACAAAGGGTGATATAAAAAAAACTGCTGTTCGATTTAAAGAAGGTCTGGAAGACCGAACTCCTAAAGACCCAGAAAAAAGTGAATGTCATCCACCAGAAAGAGGAGCAGAAACAACTGGAATCATGTATAACCAAAAACGTGAAGGCTGCTTAAATATCACTGAAAACCCCACAACTCAGACAGTGGCAATAAAACTGGTCAGAAAGTATAGTCACGCATTTGTGTCTCTTTTAATACATTATGAGAGTTGGTTGTGGATTCTTTTGTAGCTTGTACAAAAATGTACTTCTGGATCCAGGCCTTTATCCATCAGAATCTGGCATTCAGTAACCAGGCAGTGAGGAAAAATATTTGTGGAGTGTCAACGGGAACCAGGTCATATTCAAGAATATTCCCCATAACTGGTAGAATCCAGATATTCCAGACAGGTTCATGAGAGTTGAGAACTAAGTCCTTGTTGGCCAATAAGGTAGAATTAACATATTCAGTGATTTGTCTTTCTTGATTTTCTGCAAAAATGTTTAAATTAGTGGCAATACTGGAAATATGTAGGCTATATGGAAATTCCAAGACATGGATAGGTCTTGCATTTTCTGTTTTGCCTGATAGCCAGCAGGTCTATTAAAAGAGTTCCAAACCTTATTAGATGAAAAATTCATGGAGAAAGGGACCAATCTGGTCTTAGATCTCTGTTGACTGCATCTGCCAAGGTATTTGTCATTCTTCTGATGAACATTGCTGAATTAGATAATTTTCTGCCTAATGCAATATTTGAGAACATAGAAGAGCAAGGGAGGGGCACGGGTGCAGCAGTTGTTGTTTAGGTAGTCTACTGCGACTATGTTGTCCGATCTTATTAGCAAGTCTTTCTTTCAAATTAGGTTTCCAAAACTCCTGAGAGCCAGAAGAACAGCCTTTAACTCTCTGAAACTTGAGAATTTCCTTCTGTTTTGCGTTTTCCATATACCTCAGCTCGATGATCCATATGGGCGCACCATCTGGACATTGAAGCATCCATCGCAACTATTTTCCATTCTTTTAGTTTAAAAGACAGACCTTCAGACATGAACAGAATCTTGATCCACCAACTGAAAGTCTTGATAGTCAACTCCCAAATGTTATCTAGTGAAGAATCAGGATTCCACTCTGTCAGAATATTGGTTTGCAAGGACCTCATTCTGGCTTTTGCCCACTTGACCGCTGGGATTGTTGATGTCAATAGGCCAAGTGCCCTCATTGCCCCTCTTACACTGCAATTTTTCTTTCTGGACAGTGACTTCAGAATCTGGATCAGTTTTTTATTTTTCCAATGGAAGAATTATCTTCATGAGTGTAGAATCTACGAATAACCCCAGGAATTGGATTCTTTTGACAGGATTCAACTGAGATTTGTCCCAATTTAGGATCTATCCATATTCTTTGAGGCATTCAATTGTAGTGTTGATATCTCGTAGAAACCTGTCTCTGGAGGGTGCTAGTATTATCCAGTCATCTAAATAAGGAATGAGGGTTAGACCTCTTTTCCTTAAGTGTGAAGCAAGTAGACCCAAAATTTTAGTAAATACTCTTGGAGCCAAAGTGACCCCAAATGGCAAAGCTCGTACAATACAAAAGCAGAGAAACTTTATGCATGGAGAAAATTGGTATGTGTAGGTAGCCATCTTATAAATCCAGTGATGTCATTCAATCTCCTGGGTTTAGTATTTGTCCACATGAAAATACTTTTTTTTAAGTATCTAAAAATTGGTCTGAAAGAGTTGTATGTTTTGTTTATTTAACCAGAAAAATTGCTTTGTGCTGCTCCGACAGAAAACACTTTTCTTAGGTTGTTTTTTTTCCTTAAAACTTGCCACATAACATAACGTTAGTGTGATCTTCTTACCTAATTGGGCTATAGGCAGATTCTTTGACAGTGAAGACTGTTTAAAATGGTTCGTTATAAATGGACACTTGGCAGGGGCCAGACATTCCCTGGGCATAAATTTATTGAAATTAGGATGAAATGGAAAAGATCTACTTATGTGCTTCCTTTGAGAATCTCCTTGGTATTACATAATGCTTGAAAATATGAAAGTTTTCTTTTGGGAAAACTAAAGATTCATCCAATGAGTCAAAGGATTCAAAAGAAGAGCTGTGTGAACCATCAGAGATAGACTTTTAAATCTAAAAAGGTCTGTTGAAGATTAGATTAAAACCAGCTAGATAATGATGACAGATGTTTAGTCTTGGCAATGGTCTAGCCTTTTTCCACTGGTTTATCACTTGTTTCAGAATTGGGCATACTGAAATGAAATAAAACCAAGGCAAAATGAACTAAGTAAGTATCATAGAAGGACACTATAGGCACCCAGACTACTTCAACTCATTGTTTTAGAGAAACTGCAATAATTACATTGCAGAACTAAGACTGCCTCTAGTGGCTGTCAATCAGACAGCTAGGCAACTTTTGGTCACCTGACGCTGGACGTCCTCACGTTATGCATGAGAAAATCCAGCACCAGTCGTATTTCCTATGAGGAGGGCCTAATGCGATCACCACGCATGCACATGAGTGCCCCCCACCCCAACCGAGCGCCAGACTAGATCAGCGCTAGAATTGGGTGAGTAGAGTAAGATTTTTTTTTGTAACCATTTCAATGTTTGTATTCTTTACACTATAGAATCCCTTTAGGTAAATAAAAATAGAAAATGTTCCTGCTTAATAAGCCTCATAGTGTCCTGGAGGACACGTGAGAGCACATCAACAACATTCTGAATGAACACCCAGCTGTCAGAAGCTGTAGATGGATTTAGATAGTGGCATTTAAGGTTTCTCAATAAAATTTTTGGTGCCAAGCACTCAGGTCACTTTGCACATTGTGATCTGCAGTGGAACGCAACATCACCCAGATGTACATTCCACTCGGGAATACCTCCCAGCCGCATGTGAACACTAGTGTGCTTTCATAATTTCCTACTCCTGGCTATGATAGATGGTATTATAAAGAGGATGCACTCACCCAGCAAACGTCTTATAAGCAGAGGGATCAACCTCAACAAGTCTGACAAGACGACAAGAAGACCTAAATGGAGCCCTCCAGGAGCTTAAGACCCCCTCTCTCTGTGCTGTTCAGTGATAGGGACTACCTGCTCTGCTGAGCACAGGCAGAAAACTTGGGAACTAGAGGTAATCAGGAGCTTTATGGGCAGATGAGAGGGATTTAATTTTTTATTTCCCTCCAAAATAGATGGTCTGTCCTGGGCAAGATGGCTAAAGATCCCTAAGGTCTATACTGCCTCTAACCACAGGGGGGCGAAAACAGAAATTTTTACTTACCGTAAATTCTTTTTTTCTTAATATGGTGGCAGTCACATATGGGTTTTGCTCCTCCCTGTGGACAAGACTTTTAACAAGCTTATTAAAAAAGGATCCTCCCCCTTTGGGTATAAAGGCTCAGACCGCAAAACCTACCCCAGTACGTGACAAGTAAAGAAACCAGACAAATCCAATATCCAATGCAAAATTACTTTAATAAAGAGGGAGGGTTATAATACTGCCACCATATTAAGAAAAAAAGAATTTACGGTAAGTAAAAATTTCTGTTTTTTCTGTCATATGGTGGCAGTCACATATGGGATATAGCAAGAATCCCTCTGGGCGGGACCTATGCCACGACGGCTTGTAACACCTTACGCCCAAAGGCAGCTTCAGAGGCAGAGAAAATGTCTAACCGGTAGTGCTTGATAAAGGTGTTGTAGGATGACCAGCATGCTGCCTTGCAAATGATTTCTGGAGATGCAAGTGCTCTTTCTGCCCATGAGGTAGCCATAGCTCGAGTAGAATGGGCCTTGATTGCAGCAGGCGACTGAAGACCTGAGGAAGAATATGCCAAATCGATAGCCTGAATAAGCCAACGAGATAAAGTACCACGGGAAGATACCTTACCCTTTAAGTGACCCTGAAAATTAACAAACAGGTGATCCGACACTCTGAATTCCTTTGTTCTGTTTAAATATATACGTAACGCTCTTCTTACGTCCAACTTTTGCCATCTGTGTTCTTGAAGGGATGAGGGCGCACTAAAAAAAGAAGGTAAAATAATAGGTTGATTCACATTCTTTGAAGATAAAACCTTAGGAAGAAAAGATGGTCTCGGGTAAAGAACCACCTTGTCCTCATGGAAAATAGTGAATTCGTCTGAGGAGGATAGGGCGTGAAGTTCTCCCACTCTTTTGGCTGAGGTGATGGCCACCAAAAACAAAACCTTAAGAGATAAAATTTTTAAAGGAACTTCCTCCAAAGGTTCAAACGGGGTAGCACTAAAGGCTTGAAGGACTAGGGCTAAGTCCCATGATGGAAACACTGATCGTTTAGGAGGCCTCCTGAGGCTGATAGACCTAAAAAACCTTCTGACAAAAACATTTGCTGCCAGATCCTTTAGAAGAAAAAAATTCAAAGCTGATATTTGGACCTTGAGAGTTGAGACTCCCAGGCCAGCGTCAAAGCCCTCTTGCAAAAACTGAAGAATGTTATCAATTGATGGTTGTAAGATCGGGAACCGGTGATCCCTACACCAGTGCAGAAACTTGGACCAAATTCTAAAGTATATCCTAGAAGTCGATACTCTAGTGGCGCGGAGTAAGACAGCTATTCTCTCATCCTGCAATCCCTTGTTTCGAAGAATCAGCCTTGCAGTAGCCAAGCCGTCAATCTGAACATCTCTAGTACTTTCAAGGGTAGGTTCCTGTTCACAATGAGATGAGCTGACATGGGAAGTTCCCAAAAGCTGATGGTCATCTCTTTTAGGGCGGCAAACCAGACTCTGTTTGGCCAATAAGGGATTATTGCCAATATCCTTGCCCTGTCCGTTCGTATCTTGAGGAGAACCTTTGGGATCAGGGGCAGAGGTGGGAAGACGTAAGCCAGCTGAAAATCCCACCTTATTGATAGAGCGTCTATCCAACTGGGTTGATCCGTTCTGAATAGGGAGGCGAAGTGGTAAACCTTCTTGTTTGATCTTCTTGCCATCAAATCTACTTCTGGTACGTCGAATTTCCCAGTTAGGATTCTGAATACGTCCGGGTTTAGAGACCATTCCTTTTGGTCCCACTTTCCCCTGCTCAAATCGTCGGCTATAACATTGTCGCTGCCTCTTATGTAGACTGCCGCAATGTCTTCCAGATTTCTCTGCGCCCATTCCATAACGGCTGTACAAAGACTGTAAAGCCTTCTCGCTCTGGTTCCTCCCTGTCGATTGATATAAGAGACTACCGTACGATTGTCTGACTGTATCTTGACCGCTCTTTGAAGTAACCAAGGTCTGAGGTGATGAAGAGCATAAAGAACCGCCAACAATTCTTTGAAATTTGTGGATTCCTCTGCTTCTTTGGAAGACCATTTTCCTTGGAACATGGTGGAGCCCAAGTGGGCTCCCCAACCTGAGTTTGAAGCGTCTGTGGTGACTATCAGCCAGACCCTTGGTAGAAAGGACAAGCCTTTTAACAGGCACTCTGAGGTTATCCACCAATCTAGCTGTGTTTTCACCTGAGGGGACAGTAGGAATCTTTCGTCTAGATCTTCCTTCTTCTTTGACCAAGACGTCAGGATGTTCCACTGTAAAGGTCTGACCTTTGATCTTGCCCATTTGACTGCGGGAAAAGTGGCCGTAAGAAGCCCTAACACACTCATGGCCTCTCTGAATGAACAACTTTTCATTCTCTGGAGGTTGGAAATCGATCTTCGGATCTTTATTCTCTTCCGTCTGGGCAGAAAAATTGACATGGTGGTTGAATCGATCTTGAACCCGAGAAACTATTACTCTTGTTGGAATGCAAACTGATTATTTAGATTCAAAATCCAACCATGGTCCTGAAGACACTTTATAGTGATCCGCAGATCCTCGTGCAGTTGACCTTCGGTATGTGCCACCAGAAGCCAGTCGTCTAAATATGGGACAATTGAAACACCCTTTTCCCTTAAATGAGCAGTTAGAGAAGACAGGATTTTGGTAAAGATCCTTGGAGCGGAGGACAGACCAAAAGGTAGAGCCCTGAACTGGAAATGAACGGTGTGACTTCTTCTTCTTATTGCAAATCTTAGATATTTCCTTGAAGTAGTGGCTATCGGAACATGTAGATAGGCATCCTTTAAGTCGATTTTTACCATAACGTCTCCGTTTTGTAATAGGGGAAAAATTGATGCGATTGATTCCATACGGAATCTGTGATAAGGGATAAACTGATTTATCCTCTTCAGATCCAGAATGGGCCGAAATGAGTGGTCCGGTTTTGGAACGAGAAACAGTCTTGAATAGACTCCTCGAAATTCCTGTTTCTGTGGCACTCTTTCTATTACCCTTTTGTGAAGAAGCAGCCTGGTCTGACAATCTAGAGCTCGAGATTTCTTTCTGGACTGGTAGGATGATAGTAGAAACCTTGATCTTGGCTTTTCCAGAAAAACAATCCTGTGTCCCTTTCGGATAATCTTTAGAACCCAAGGATCCTTTGTGGTCTGTTCCCATGTCGGTAAAAAATATTGGAGTCGTCCTCCTACACCTCTGGCGTCAAAAACGCTTCCCTTTGTCTCTGAAGCTTCTCTTGACTTCGTTACTCTGTTCAAATTTTCGGTTCTTTTCCTTTCTTTGAAAATAGTGTGGTCTTTCCTGAAAGGGTCGTCTACCCCTGGATTGATAATTCCTGTAGCCTGCTCTCCAGGAAAATTTTCGATCCTGAGGAAGTGTCTTCTTGGTTTCAGACATCTGACGTATGATTTCCTCTAAGGGAGCGCCGAACAATTTAGCTTTTTCCAGAGGAAGTTCACAAAGGACTGCCTTGGACGCCGTATCTGCCGACCAAGACCTCAACCATAGGGCACGTCTTGCCACCGAAGTCAAACCCATGATCCTGGAGGCCAATTTCATCACTTCTACTGACATATCCAAAAGGAATTCATTCGCTAAATGCATGTTCTGAAACATGTGACTAAGATCAACAACCTGGCCAGATGAAAAATTTTCTTGTACTAGATTTAGCCAAACTTCATTCGCTCTGGCTGCTGCTGCCCCTGCCAGAAGGGCTTTACATTGGAAACCGGCTGTCTGATAAGCTCGCCTACACGAGGTTTCGGCTCTCTTATCCATGGGATTTTTTAATGCTGCAGTTTCTCCAATAGGGATCGTGGTTCTTTTCCGGGTTTTTCCATTCCCTAAAAATAGAATCAACTAGGCTCTGTTGTACAAAAAAACCTCTCTTAGGATTTTCTGCTCCCTGAGGTAGGATGGTCAGATTCACTTCTTTAACAAATTTACGGATTGCCTCTGATGGAAAACCCACTGGTTCACTGGATGAGGAACCTGAATCCTCTGATTCGACAGAAGAAGAACATTCCCCTGAAGATGATCCAGATGAGGAATCTCTTTTTCTTTTATTGATCTTTCGTTGACTGGGGGCTTCTACCCTCTTAGAATCCTTAATCGTGTCCAAGGTCTGGGACAAACTCTCCTGGAACCAGGATAGGAAAGATTGCATATCCTTTTGCTTCTCTCTTTCCAACGAGTTTGCAGTACACAGACTGCATATTTTCTTCCTAGACCCGTCTGGGAGGGGAGTTGCACATTCGCTGCAAACAATATGTTTGGACTTCACCGTAGCCTTTCTAGGCGTGGGAGTTAGTTTCTCTTTATCCATCTCAGGTGGACTAGACATATCTGTAAAAATTAAACGGATACTCCTTAGAAAGTATTTTCTCCTTCAGCAAGTATTTCAAAGTAAAGATCTATTTTCTGTAAATCTTACCTCAAAATACCTCTGAGCCGTGTGGGGGGGCAGGTGACACGGCGTACCTCTTCTGATCTGCATCATGCTGTCAGTGGGTACTAGCACAGCTTTTAAATTCAAATTTTCGCGTTTTTTTTTTTTTTTTGCAATATCTCTTTAAGCTTCCGTTTGCGCATGTGTCTTTGCGCACCCGGAAGCTTAGGTGGAACGCAAACACCACCCGGGCGTGCGTTCCACCGCTGTGCGCTTGCTCAGAGCGAGCTCCGCCTCCCGGAAGTATTTGCCGGAAACTTTCTCGGCATAAATTACAGACCTCAGTATGCTCCGTAACGATTGAGAAAACGGAGCATGGGCCACTCAGCTTACCACCCGGGCAGCTCTCGGACCGGATCCCCCAGACAGCAACCTGTGTGTCTCACCAAACGACGAAGTCCTGTCCATCCCTATCGGGACAAGAAAGAAGACTGGGGTAGGTTTTGCGGTCTGAGCCTTTATACCCAAAGGGGGAGGATCCTTTTTTAATAAGCTTGTTAAAAGTCTTGTCCACAGGGAGGAGCAAAACCCATATGTGACTGCCACCATATGACAGAAAAAAATATATTTAAAACTAGGATCAGGGGTACAATTATGGTTACTCCAAATATGATTCTAACCTGAAACCAACTCTAGCTCTCACAAATATTTTTTCGACTCTCAACACAAATTACATCCATATTCCTAGCCCTAAATATCATTTAATATTATTTTGCAAAAATACTGTCCCCAAACTTAATGGACAGCCTAAGTCTAACTCTGCTTCTTCTTGGTCTCACAAAAGGACAGGAGGAAGGTCTGTAACATGGGCAGACTCGCAGTGGCTCTGTCATGTTCAACGTCTTGGCATATTTTAGATGTCAAAAGGTGACATTCCCATCTGATGTGTAGAGAAGCTAAAATATATATTTACCTGAAACTCGCCCTCACCGGCACCACCTTCTTTCTTTCGAAGAATTAACCAATTCTTGGTGTTTAATCCGCTAGGAGCTCTGTTACCCTTGAGCTCCTTCACTTTTGTAAGAGTTCAACAGAGATCTACAGAAGATCCCAATAGACTGCCATGTCCTCTATAGAACTTGGTGTGTCTTTTACCATAGCCATCACTAGCAACAGCAAATAGAAATGACAAAGTTGGCGGCGGAAGTTCTGCCTTTTGTCATGTATTGCCAACATTTATATTTTCTAAAGATATGGTGTTTACACTGGTAGCAAAAAAAATAAAATAAAATAAAAATAATGCTCTGACCTCCCAAAGAAGAAGGATGTCTTGGAAAGCAAATTCACGTTTAAACCAGATAAGAAGCCATCGAAAGCAGCAGCTTAAATTCCCTGATTCCTTGGAATCTGATAAGAAAACAAACCAACAAATTAGACTTACAGCCATACCTCAATTCTTTATATAGACTTTTCTCATCATTTTAAAAAAATTGCCAATAAAACACAAGATTATCGTATCCGATTATATTTTCGGATATATTATCATTCTATGTATTAGGATATTATTATTATTATGTGACTTATAGAAGTTGCTTATCACTGTTCACTAAAACAAGAATAAACAAACAATATAATAGTTTTGCTATAATGTGACATTTGTATCTATTTATATGAAAAATAAATGCACATCTTACTTTTCAGAATACCAAAAAAAAATAAAAAAAATACTAGGATTTGGGTGCTGATGTGTACGAATAGTTTGCAGTAGTGAAGGGTTAAATAAATAAAAGAATACACTGTATTGATGCAACCAGTCATATATTTGTCCTTTTTCAAAACAGCAACTCCTGTTAGACAGACCTAAGAGAAGGGATAACAGCTGCATAAAAACAGACAGGTGTCATTTTCTAAACTCCAAATGGCTCCACACTGAACAGGGCAAAAACATTTTGTTATGTATGGGGCCATGCCGACAACAATACACATTGTTCACAGTATTTAACAAAGGATTATGTCTGGATTTCCGCAGGACCGAACACTGCTAAAAATCAAGGTCCAGATTTTAAATTTCCAACTGTTTATCAGCTGAACATGCTAACTGCTATTTGATTGAAAACTTGGGTTTGTCATATATACAAATTAAAATATTTTGATCTGAAATAACCCATATAATGTTTTTTTTCTGTTGCTGATTCGAGTAGTTATGTAGAGATTGGCCCCAGGGCCAGATTAACATAGGGGATGATGGAGCTGCAGCTCCAGGCCCATGGAATAGACCCATTGATTTAAAAAAAAATATATATATATATAGAAGGCGTATGCCTGAAGTTGTGGGAGGGATTTTATGACTATTTAAACCCAGCTAATCCCCTTACTCACCTGTCTGCGACGATTTCGGAAATTCGCCTTCATTTCCGTTTTCACAGACCTCTGACGTCATTCTCCCGCGACGCTCGTACACTGCCCGCCGGTTTGTGAGTAGTTTCGTACGCTTCGGAAGCCATCCGTCGATTCGAACTGTAAGTCCTTAGCGATGATTTTCGTTACATACATCCTCTTCGTACGCTTATTCACTTGTCGGTATTCCATTCTCTGTACAGCCGGTTCGTCTCGGCATGCAATAATGTATAGAGTGTTGGTGTAATTACGTCAGTCTATGCTTCACGCACGCTGGTCCATGCTTGTATTTGGACTTTCGACTTTCACATGCTTGTTTCGCTCTCATGGGGGTCGGCACATTCCGGGTTAATGCGAGCGCACGACTTTTACTCCATGAGCGGAGGGGGATTTCTGGTGGTGGGTGGAGAGGGTTACTTTGAATTCTCCATCCCCCGAGTGCCACAGATCGAGTTTAATTGCCATTCTCCAGCCGTGACTCAGTACATGCTTGCTATATACGTATATCTTAGACGTGACACGCACACAGGTGAGGCAAGTACATGCACTGCATCTTACACACCTATATCTGACATACCTTTCCTAGCACAGCGGACTTCAAATTCCTTTATGTATATAATTGATTTTGGCGGTATTCTGCATTCGAATTATTTTACAGAAGTTAAATGCTTGCCCTAATTATTTATGTAAACCATACAATATTTGCTCCTCATACTGCAGGCAGCGCTTGAAGACTGCCATCTCCAGCTGTTGTTCGACTACATTTCCCAGAGTTCTCTGTCTCATAATTTTGGGATACAGTCCGATAATACATCGAGTTTGAAAGTTTAATGCCCCGTCTTTAAATTCTACTGGCAAAATGCCTGGTTCATTTTTCTCTGTGTCCGTTAACACTGCTCAGGTGCAGAATTCGTCACATGATGGATTGTGCAATTGATCTGCAGTCTTGCCGCTTTTCATTAATTCAACAGTGGTTTAGACAAAGAGGACAAGATGATACCCACTCATGGGCGTTTATTCACTAAATAGTGAGCAGACAACTTCGACATCAGGGGATTCGGTACGTTACGCACTTTAAATCGTTCTAGACGATTAAAGTTCCAAACTGAGTCATTATTGCATTAAAGAGCTCAGTCATCTGCCCTCACATGTGAACTCGAATTCCACTAATACTGAACTGAAGAAAGGCTTAAATTTAACGGACATGTCTGCGTATATGTCATGGTTCGGCACACCTGTTAGATCGCTAACTCTCCAGCCTTAGAATACTATTACGCTCCTCCTGCGCTACCCGCAACGCACAGACTCGGTGCCGCTCACACGCCGCATGCGGATAGTCTTTGTATACAGTGTCTTGTCTACATTACACTGTCTGTATACTGGGTGGGAAGGTGATCCCCCTCTCCTCCCCACTCCCCCCTCTCCCATTGTCTGTGCACGGTTGCACATTCATGACGAGTTACAACGGAGTGAAGGCTTCCTCCGCACGGTTAGTTCCTTCATACGTAAACATAATCCCCACAGAGGGCTTAATTGACATGCTGGTGGCATTGCAGGACGTCATACGGGCATCCGATTAGGAGCACCGATCATGGGTAGTTTGCAGCGAACGCCGCACTGGCTTTCCTTCAACCGCTCACCATTGCGAGGGTCTTTGGTTCACGGCATTTACGCTACAAGCAAAGCATTATCCGTACCAGTCCTCATTCATCCTCAGTCGGTGTAGCATATGCGTTAAGTGACAACCCGGCGTATTCCTACGCAGTCAAGCACATATGTTCCGGGCAAGTGCATCTCATTTCACACCGCAGTTCTAGTGAGCAGGCCTCGGCTACGGCTAGCACGTGTTTTAACTATTCTATGTACAAGGTCTGCATATATTTTTATATATATGTACTTATTACAAAAATAAATAAATAAAAATTTCGCAGTACATTTTCGAATCAAGGCCACGGTCTGGCACCACGAGCCCCGAGGGCCGTACATACGATCATACACGCATTCCAGTTCATACGTCCCAACCATCTGGACCCCACATGCTCGCTGGGCACTCCAGTTTTGCTCAGAACGTACGATCCTACCTCATTGCTACCCACGTTTCGCTCTGTAGCATGTCCTCTCTCACTACCCGACCTTCCATCTTAGTTAGCAACTGCTGGCTGTTAGGTTCCTAGGTGTCCACTAGTTGTTATTCCCCCTGGCTTCTTCGCCATAGGTTAGTGGTCGCGCGAGGCCAACACCCATCCTCATACTCGGAGGTACTATGCCCCTCGGGCCAAATCATAGTTAGTCGCCTCGCATTGTGGCATAGAGAGGGCCTCATCTGTCACTCCCAGTCTATCTTATGTTAACTGTCACCGAGAGGCCGACACCCCGCCACCTCATTCAGTGGCCACGCTGCCCCCTCACGCCAACGCATAGATAGAGCCTCTCAAGCCGCTTGGCAACTAGCAGGGCCTCACCTGTCACCAACCTAGTGTAATCATTTCGCCGCATCGCGGCACTAGCTAGTCGGCCAGCACACACGCACTCACGCTCGCGCTCCTAGTAAGCTGGGGGGGGGGGGGCGGCACACCCCAGACCCGTCAAGCAAAATCGCTCTGTTTTAGATCCCATAACCGCTTCAGGTATCCTAGCGCTTTATTTCCCGCCTTTGTTTCGATCGTGCGTTACATACTCCTACATTGGTGCAAAACAGTATTTCAGAACTATCGTACTCGGCTACTCCGGTGCTTTCAATACGTTGTCTCTTACGGGCAATGGGTCTGCTAGATGCTTAGTTCTAGCAGTACGAGGATACCTATATATATATATATATATATATATATTTATACATATATATATATATATATATTACCCCAACCTGTCGCTCACTGGCGATCCTTAGATACCACGTACACTACGTGCCCAGACCAAGCTAGTAGACACCAGGACCTGCGGTTCCTCCAACAACTTGTTTCAGGCATTTCTTACTTATATTCAGTCATATTGGTATGTTGGGTCTCACGTTGCCCTCCACATTGCACGTTGTACAGTTTTGGCCTCGTTTTGGACCATCGTCGGGTCCTCCGGGCGCTGCAGTGACGCACAGTGACTGCTTCCGGACTCATGTATTACGGATTTACCGTTTATTTCTTCGCGACGTTTTGGGGGCACTTTGGTACATTGAGTTCTAAATTACCGTTTATCGACTCATACTATCACTCAATTTTCACGTCGGCGTCGCTTATACAAGCAATGCAGGATAAGCTTTAGCGATCTGATGGGACCGGGTGAACAGTATTCCCACTTGTTTCATATCGAACATCGAGGCATCACTCCGCCTCCATTTTGGCCAAACAAATACCATTCGAATCCTTAATCTTCTAATTAGGGACTTGTCTGCACGCCTGACATTCACAGGGTCCTCCATGCGCAGTCATTCATTCGTCACGCATTTGTCGTTGTTCACGCTTCTCTTTATGTGAGCTTAAGTAGTCCATCGGGAGTTACTTTCGGTCATGCTGGATGTTTTAATTTAAGGCGTAACACCTTATGCATCCCGTTGTACAATCTTTCACGATCTCATAGGGTACTTGCTATACGAACTACATATCGTCTTCAAATTTTGTCAAAGCTTCTTTTCAGGTTCCTCTCTCGTGCAAACATTTCCCTACGGTGGGTCACGGCTTCGCATTCTGTTCTTCGATTCACATCACGGCAGTTTCATCAGGCGCCTGTTTCAGTCCTTTTTCGCTATGGTTTAATGCAGGTAATCGCACGTGTGCGGTCAGGTTGACGCTCTTCCACAAGAAGTTAATACCCTGCCGCGCATAGATGATACATGTCCACATGACCCAAATCGTAGGTAGGGCTTCTCTCAAACACAGGGCTACTAGCACGGCCTCAACTCTTACGGGATAGTCCTTATCTTCACCTATTGGTACCCATTAGCTAGCAGCTCTACTTCACGAGAAAGCTCTATGGGCTTCTGAATTTTGCATAATTTAAACTTATTTCGTTCCCTTCCTCCTCACAGCATGCTACAAGAACTAGCTCTAGTCCCCTGCAGTATCCTCCGCTTTAGCCACTTCCGAAGTCCTGAAGTAGGACCTTGCTTAAACATAACGGTTGAGATAAAATAACACGCAGTCCAGATTTCCTCTGCAGGTCAAAAAAGGTATCGATCACGCCTGAAATTAGAGTCTACGCAGGTAAGATTTGCCTACTAATACTAAGCAAACGTACTCCACGGCCTACGATATGTGTAAGTATTATAGGTGGTTCAAGATACTAAATGCGTTCCGATTATAACGGTTGCTCGTACAATTTTTGCCACATCTCTCAAACAGTTCATGCTATACATTCGCTCCTTGCTTGTTAGTCTTGGCCTCAATCTGAATTCCTTCTCGGGACATTCATTCCGTGTTAGGGCCGCCACAGCAGCCTCAAGTCGTCCAGTTCCAACTCGTCTTGTAGAGAAGATGGGTCGCTGGAAGTCCTCGGCATACAACCGGTACATTCCAAATCCAGAAAGAAATCAGGCTCGCTTTCTATAATATGTCTAAATGATTTGTTATGTTTAATAAATGTCACACACTTTTTGGCCCTCTTTTGCAGGCCTAACCTCACGTCGGTTTCGGCACACCTCAACCGACTCTCATATATTAAAATTACACACAGTTTAATGTGCGCCCCTTCCATAATCCCGTACACAAATAGAAGGCGTATGCCTGAAGTTGTGGGAGGGATTTTATGACTATTTAAACCCAGCTAATCCCCTTACTCACCTGTCTGCGACGATTTCGGAAATTCCCTCCCACCACACCCTCTTCATATATCATTATACCTGGGTGGGCCCTCTTTTGCAGGCCTAACCTCACGTCGGTTTCGGCACACCTCAACCGACTCTCATATATTAAAATTACACACAGTTTAATGTGCGCCCCTTCCATAATCCCGTACACAAATATATATATATATATATATATATATATATATTATTATTATTTTATTACCACACTACTCTTAGGGTGGCCACCTGGACAGTATTTATTTGAGGCTCCTGGCCAGTGCCGATATTGCAGTAATACCGGCAATACAAACAGAACCGGCCAGTAGGGGTGCTGTGTGTGTGGAGAGAGGCAGGGATAGGAAGTTACAGCATATACCTGCATCTCTCTACTCACTGATCCACGGGGGAGCAGCTAACAGCACAGAGAGTCCAGACAGCAGCTCCCAGCCTGCAGAGACAGCCTACACCTCAGAAAAGTGAGGGATAGGGTAAAGGCTGCAGGGAGACATAGGGACACTGAGACACTAGGGGACACTGTGAGACATGGGGACACAGGGAGACCTCTGGGGACACTGAGACATGGGGACACAGACACACATAGGGACACTTGAGGACACTAAAACATGGGAACGCTGGGAGACATGGGGACACAGACACTTGGGAAAACAGACACACCTGGGAACACTTAGGGACACTGAGATATGGGGACACAGACACTAGGGGACGCTGGGAGAAATGGAGACACAGACACATGGGGCACAGACATGGAGAAACAGACACACATGGGGACACTGAGCCATGGGGACCCAGACACTTGGGTCTCAGAGTCTCAGTGTCCCCATGTCTCCCAGCCAGTGTCCCTGGTGTCTGTGTGCCCATGTCTCCTAGTGTCTCAATGTCCTCATGAATCTCAGAGTCCCCATGACACTCAGTGTCCCCTAGTGACATGGGGACACTGGGAGACATGGGGACACAGACACTAGGGGACACTGGGCAACATGGGGACACAGAGACATGGGGCACTGATTCCCAGTGTCCCCATGACACTGTGATACATAGGGACACTGTGATACATACTCTCAGTGTCCCCAAGTGTCTCAGTGTCCCAATGTCTCACAGTCTTCAGAGTTTACGTTCAAGCAATTGCAGAGAAACAGGAAGAACAAGAACTGAAGAATAAGGAGAAGGAAGGAAAATCAGGAGAGTTCTACACCTCTCCAGCTAGGTCTTTGCAGGGGCTCCTTGTACATTCACCATCAAATGAGAAAGCATAATAACATTAATATTCCAGGCATTAAAGGAAGGGCAGAATTACTGAAATGGTAGAACTTCGAACCACATATGTATAACCTAGACGTTAAATAAATAGTTTAGCATTAGGCCAACCCAACTGGACTCCAAAAAAAACAGTCAAGGGAATTCCCTACAATGAAAATCATCAGGAATTCAATAAAGGTTATTCAATACAGTGAGAATTGTTGGGCATTGAAAGATATTTTAAATTATAGGCCAAAGCTGAACTAGTGGAAAACAGACATGGATATTGTTTCCAGTTCAGCAACTATCAAGTTAAATTTGAAATTCACTTTGAATTCTTGACCATTCTTACTTATGCGAATAACCCTGAACATGAATGCAAAGTAAATTTCAAATTTAAAGGGTACCTATCATGACAAATACAACTTAATATTAAATGATAGAGAAACAAATTCTAGATTTCTCTAAAATCAGAATAAACAGCCCTTTCTCTTTCCTGTCAGTCAGTTCTGCCTGTATCGAACCTGTGCCAATCAGCACAGAGATAAGAAGGCTGAGCTCTTTTATGTCTGTCATCAGGGAAACTTTCCCCTGGGCATCTCTCATTATTAAATTCAGCATAAGTGAAAGCAATGCCTGCTAGTGGAAGTAGAGAGGAGGGGCAAGCACTGTGTGAGCACCCCCCCCCCCCCTTAGTGACCCCCCCCCCCCCTCCACCGCCCTCCCCCCCTCAGTGGTCTCTTCCCCCCCCCCAGTGCTCTCTCCTCCCGTTCTCCTCACCCGCCTCCCCCCTGTTCTCCTCACCCCCCTCCCCTAGCTCTGTTGTAGCGTGGCCGAGCTCCGGTCCGGTACGCAGTACAGGAGCTTCTGTTTCCTGTACCCGGCCGGACTGACAGGAGGGGTGCTCACACTGTGACTGCCTAAGTCGCCTATAGGAAACGCCGGCCCTGTATGTGAAAGCAGCAGGAAGAGAGGAGAGAAACCACCAGAACGATTTATTGCAGCAGCTTTGGACAGGCAATCGACAAATGGATAAGTTTTATTTACACAAAGCCAACAAAGTGTTGAGGACTTTTAAGGGAAGCAAGTTTGTGTTTCCCAAACTGGGTTATGCAGGAGAGGTGTATCTCACAGCATGTACAACACCAACTGAAAACATGATTGTTGGGCTCTGCAGGAGACAAGGTGAATGGAAAGAAAACAAAATATCAGTTTTTAATAGTATTAAGGAAAGAAACACTTAATTGTTGCCAAACTAGAAAATTTCTCCAAGTCAGCTACGCATCAAGTTTTGGCTAATTTGTCTTCCGATTTTAGTTTTTTTTTGAGTTCACTTTGAAAACCCAACAATTCCCACTTCGGTGAATAACCCTTATTATGTTTCTGATTAGTGTGATTTAAGCTAAATCCCTTTCGGAACATGATAAAGATATGCTTTACCCAGGAAATCACAGAGTGCGGGATCCAGAACACGCAAAAGGAGGTTCAGCTGGGCTAACTGCTTCTTCATACTCTCCTGGCTTTCCTCAAAGTTGTGGTGCTGAAATGAAAATGAAATGCTTCTATGTACTTATATTTCTTATTGTTATTACTAACAGACATTTGAAATACAGCTTCAAGGATAATACATTAATTATATATATTTTTGCAACAATCTTAAAGGATCACTATAGTGTCAGGAAAACAAAGCGGTTTTCCTGACACTACAGTGCCCTGAGGGTGCCCCACCCTCATGGTCCCCCTACCGTGGTGCTGAAGGGGTTAAAACCCCTTCAGCAGCTTACCTTATTCCAGTGCTGGGCTCCCTCAGTGCTGCCGACCTCTCCTCCCACGCCGACGTCAGCTCCCCCACCAGACTTCAGCGGAGCCGAATGCACACGCGAGGCAAGACATTCAAAGTGTCCATAGGAAAGCATTTCTCAATGCTTTCCTATGGACGCTCTGCGATATGGAGGCGAAATGTGCCTCCAGTGTCGCAGATGCGCCTCTAGTGGCTGTCCGGAAGACATCCACTAGAGGCTGGATTAACCCCAAAGGTAAACATAACAGTTTCTCTGAAACTGCTATGTTTACATCTGAAGGGTTAAAACCTGAGGGACCTGGCACCCAGACCACTTCATTGAGCTGAAGTGGTCTGGGTGACTATAGTGTCCCTTTAAGCTATTACAATTATTAGTTACAGATTATATTATTTTAGAACTTGGGTTCAGTACACTCACCACCAGCTCCATGAATCCTGTGAAACACCAGAATGCATCTACCTCGTTCTGAATAACATACAGGATAGGAGATATCAGGTCACTCATTCCTTGCACGTAACCTAAAAGAGAAAAGCAGCCAGTAAGATTAGTAAGTTAAAGTATAAAGGGGGAAAGATTCCAGAGTAAAAGAACAGTGGATAGCGATATTAGAAAGGAAGAAGAAGAAATAAAAAGAACAAAGACAGACTAATAGGAGACAAAAAAAAAAAAAGGGACAGTGATTAGGGAGATTAGATACTAATACAAGACAGTGGCTAGTCAGGATAGCATGGAACAGAGTATTGGGATTCCAGTCATATGTGCCACGTACCCAAATCAAAGTTAAACATACAGTAGGTCATTAACACATCGTTGAGAAGAACTAGCCCTGGATTGTCATTTCCTTCATAGAATTTGTTGTTACGATCAGTCCGGCTGACATCTCTTTCTGCAACAAACAGACGTGAAGCTTTAATGGAATAATTAATACAAACTGTGAACAATGCTAGAAAAGTCATTTAAAGGACCACTATAGGCACCCAGACCACTTCAGCTCAATGAAGTGGTCTGGGTGCCAGGTCCATCTAGGGTTAACCCTGCCTGCTGTATACATAGCAGTTTCAGAGAAACTGCTATGTTTACAATAGGGTTAATCCAGCCTCTAGTGGCTGTCTCACTGACAGCCGCTAGAGGTGCTTCTGCGATTCTCACTGTGAAAATCACAGTGAGAAGACGTTGACGTCCATAGGAAAGCATTGAGAATGCTTTCCTATGGACTGACTGAATGTGCGCGCGGCTCTTGCCGTGCATGCGCATTCAGCCAATGACGTCGGAAGGAAGAGGAGAGTCCCCAGCGCCAAAGAAGCCCGGCGTCTGAAGAAAGATAAGTGATTTAACCCCTTCCTCCAACTTCAGCCAGGCGGGAGGGGGGCCATGAGGGTGGGGGCACTATAGTGCCAGGAAAACGAGCACTTTAGTGTTCCTTTAAATATCCAAGAGGCTACATGAAGTGTTAAATATGAAGTGGGAAGCACACAGTAAGAACCACTGTCTATATTACTGTATTAGCTGTAGTGGCTATGGTCCTTAGAGTGTCCTTTAAAGATCACCTGTCAGCAAAAATGACTTCACAGAGCACAACATTCCCCCAAAATATGGTGCTAGCAAAGGTATTAATGAAATGTTTTACTTTAAGATGTCCGCATTGTGGGTGTTCATTTCAGATGTGATGTACTCACAGAACGGCTTCCTTTGTAAGGACTCAATTAAGGAAAAAGTCACCGTAAGACAGAACCAAGGGAGCAATATTTATGGGCTATTAGGTTTTTATCTATTCTAGGTACATGCTCCTGATTTATATGTACAGCGTGCAGATGACCTGAGGTTAATAATTTCAAGAATTTTCATCTAGCAGAATTTAAAAACTAAATACAACATCAAGTTGGCTCAAATTAGAGAAAAATCTCCTGAAATCTTGGACCCCTTAAATTCAATTCTTCATGGATTCAAAGCTTCCTCATGGAAACTCGATAATAATGGTCACGGTTATTCACTAAACTGAGAACTTAAAGTGAATTTCAAATTTTAGGCCAAAGTAGCCGAACTTGAAATATAGCTGGCTTACAGATTGTTTCCAATTTGGCTATTTTAGTCTTAAATTCGAAAGTTACTTTGAATTCATACTTCGGTAAATATCTGTGTGTTTTGCAACTTTATTCCAAATCTTACAATCCATGGTAGTTAACCTTGCTCATCTCTGATTTGTTCAGTAAACCGTGGGTTAATCAGTGTCTCCTTAAAGGGACTGTGGGTTTCCTGTGGCAGCCCCAAGATTAACTGAATCTAAAACGCATAGCCTGACAAATAATCCCTGTTATTACAAATCTTTGTACAACAGGTTATTTTTCAGAATGCTATCCCTTTAATGTCACAGCAAGTGTCTTTTTTTTTTTTAAACCAACCTATGAGACTGCGGTAACCTCTCAGCAATGAGTTCCTCTTCTCCTGATCCTCCGTCACAGATTTCCACTGCAGCTTCATGCGGAAATACTCATCTCTGGTAAAAGCGAGAGAAACATAGAGCCATGTGTTAAGCAGTATCCCATGGAGATGGCATTTAGCCCATGCTATCACTCTGTTTTGTTTAGCTGCAGTTTACAACTTGTCACATGTGTGGGAGAGGGAGCGTGTTAACTAGACTTTTACAAGGAAAGCAAGTAGCAGATTGGTTTGTGTTGTGTCGCAGGATCCTAAGGGACTGAAGGGGTTAATTGGCACGCAAACCCTGACTGTGGTCTATTTGGAAAGGAACAAAGTTTAATGACAGCAGGTAAAATGTCTAACCGGTTCTATCGCCATATTACACGGAATCTGCTCACAATTCCCATCCAAATATCCAGATCTGTGTGCTGCAGTAGAAATATGATCTTAAATGAGGAAACTGGAATATTGAATAAATAGGAAAATCTATATATGTGATAATATATAGATGCTTTAAAAAGGAATGGATTCAAGGCAAAAAAAAAAAAACAGATATGTGAGTAAAATATTTACAGCTCAATACGAATAGATAAAAAGAAAACAGATATGCAAAATAAATAAAACTATACATTTCATTTTCCCTATGCAGTTTATTGGTTGTATATGTAAAATTAATCTTAAACCTGTCCTTCTGGTGGATTTATGGAGAAAGCCAACTGAGCTTGCATATTTCACGCAAAATGTCTTTTAAGAGCACGACATATAAAGTCTGTAAGATATTGCGCTAGCAAATGTTTTAATAAAATGTTGCTTTAGGATCTCTGCATTTTAGGTGCCAATGAAAGAGTGCAGAGACCCACATTCAAATGATGAGAAGTATCATAGTTAATTCATGCAATAAAGAGAATTATGCCAGCATAAAAAATAAAAAAAAAAGATGTAATTCGTTCACAATAAACTGGAGATCACAGGGCCACAACAGTGAACATGGAGTCTTACGTCTTTTTCTTAACCAAACTCTTGCGCTCTTCAGTTGTGCTGTCCCATGGATAATACCCAAGGAGAAATTTCCAGGCTTCTTTTCTCAGCCCTAGACTAAGGCCCTGGAATCAATAATAAAAAAATAAAAAAAAAAAGCGCTATCAACAACAATCATTCTTGAACTTAGCAAACATGGTAGATTCATAATAAGAAAGGATAACAGTTTAGGTTGGCCAATCTTGATTTGTGTAAATATCCCAAAATTCTGACTCATTTAGCAGTAACAAGACCACGCAAGGGAGCAATAACCAGTGTTCCGTATCAGCAGAAAAGATGTCAGAGACCGAATACATCTTTCAATATTTGACTGTTAGGCTCAACGGTCACTTGAGGGTTTGTTTGTTTTTGCAAAAACACTGCAGCATTGACATGTCAGGTTCCATAAGGACATCTGAGGTGGGGGGAGAAGCAGAAGGTAGATATTCTTTCTTAAAAGTGATAGTTTTACTGAGTGATAGCCAAGACACAACCCAGTGTAAGGTGGAGCGCTTAAAGGAATTCTTTCTTAAAACACCTCAGAATACCAAGATTTATTTTTAGGTCCCCCCCCCCCATAGCTCCTGGTACTAAATAGGGGATCTATATTGCACAAAACTGAAGGATCTTCCATGAATGACACATATTAGCAATAAAACTCCATAGACATTAAATGGCCATTGCCATCAGCCGTTGCTTGCAACAGCTGATGGGTAATGGAAGTTGTTCGAAGCACCACCCGTTGTCACATTTTACCAGTGAGGCAATATATGTTACTACTTTGTCTCATATATACTTTCTTGTTGTGTTAGAATTTCAATGATGGTCAAAAACAATCTGAGTTTACACAGGAAAAATAAGACATTCAATGTTAAATAGTAACAAAAAAACAAACAAAAAAATTCATAGTCCCCCAAGTATTTACAAGCTAACTAACGACTCTTAACTAGGTTGAAGCCAATTCTGTTCCTTCACACTTACTCCAGAAAAGATACGCTTCTTCAAGACATCTTCATTGATCACTCTGCCTTCAGGGTCAAAGCAACACTCCCACTCCTGCTCACTGACCGGTACCTGGCGCTGTATGACGGGGCGTTCTCCCAGCTCCACTTGCTGCAATGGGTGGATGATAATTAAACACACCAAGCAACCATCTTATCCATGTTAATATTTCTATGTTCCCAGCCTTTAATCACTAGCATGCTGCCGTTTACTTGAACATCAAGCGGGAGCACACACTGACCCAAACGAAGATAGCTTTGATTGCAAATCCGTATTGAGGTATTCTGAAAATGTGTCACCTTGCACAGCAGTGAGATCTTTGGTCTGGTCTGTATGTGCCCTCAACCAATGGTCAAGTAGATCTCAGAGAGAATGTGTTGAAAAGCTCAGAACCTGACAATGTTCTTATCATTTGTCTGCAGTTCTCAAGCCCATGACTGGAAAAGCAATGTATTCACAAATTTTATTTAAGGTTTTATTTCTCTGGAGATTTAAGTGAAAATAAAGACCTATACTAAATAGGCCTAGCAGTTAGGGCATGTTTAGAATAATATAATAAAAATCTAGCATTTTTTTTTTAACAGAGCTCAAATTTCTAAAAATGTTTTGTTTGTTTTTTTATAAAAAGCTTCCACTTTTACATAGTTATTTACTAACGTGAGAATTCCAGGGAATTCGAAGTAAATTTTAAATTTAAGGTTAAAATAGCTAAACTGGAAAAACAATGCTTTCCGTTGGGCTACTCTAGCCTTCACTTAGAAATTCACTTTGAATTCCCTGCAATTCTCACATTCATGAAAAACCCCTTTTATGGTCTGTTTTGGTCCTCATCGCTGGGTTTTTCTTCAGACTTAAAAAAACCCACTCTTTCTGCATGTTCAACAGTTTCAGAGATTTCTGATATTCTCCGCCTTCCCTTAATTTAAAATAAAAAAAAATAAAAGAATCAGAAAAATAAGGCTACAAAGGCTGTCATCATCATGTTTAACAAAAGTCTATAGATAATATATGTGTGTATAAAAAATTGTGGTCAGATGGAAAAGTGGTAAAACCCTACTGATTAAAGGAAAGTTGTTTTGTTCATTCTCTACATTTGTCAAAGGCAAACCTTCCAAAAAGCTTGCTTCACACACAGCGGCACTGAAAGACATTGTCCCTGCTATTTTCCCAGAATGCCGAGCAGTACAAGTTTACAAGCACAGAATTAAATCACTTTTTTCGTTTCTACAGGCTCCCTTTGCAACGCTAGACATAAGGTAAAATACAACACGACTTTCTGAGAGAAATGCAGGAAAGAAAAGGTCTTTTGGTTCGAATTTCAATCTGTCCCTCAGCTTCAATAGATTATAAACTAATTTTGTGATACTTACACAAGTGATCACCTCAAAGCCTGGCTCGTCCTCTAGCCCAACGGCCATTTCTGATAAGGGCCTTTGGTATGTCCCATCATGTGGTCGCAGTGCTCCACGGAAAAAGTTGGTAACCTTAGAAAATCCTCCAAATGTGGCAGAGTAGGGATCCTGAAAAAATCTCTAAACAGATTAAAAATAAATTGTTTAAGATGGCATCCTTCTCGAGAGCACATCTTGGTGGCAGTTTACAATTAAAACAGTTTAATTTAGTTTAGTTACAATGTCATTTTACCATGGCTCAAATTATCACTTGCCCTCGAGCTTGCCTAGTAATAACACAGGACTTGACATTTCTAGCCCGGATTACACATTAAATTCCACAAATACCTATTAGTGGGTGGGCTTAAGGGGCTGCATTACAACTACAAGCATGGATGCAATTAAAGTATCACAAGACTGAGTCGGCTCTATTCTGGTAGCACACAGAAGTGTAAAAAAAAACAAAACACAACTTTCATAATGTGAACTAGCAGAATCGCAAAAAAATAAATACAATAAATAGTAAGAGTGTGTGTGTGTCTGTCAGTAAGTATGTGTGTGTGTCTGTCTGTCTGTCAGTGAGTGTGTGTGTCTGTGTGTGTGTCTGTCAGTGGGTGTGTGTGTGTGTCGTTTAGTGTTGCAATGGCCGCGGTTGGACAGTGGAGGACCTGGAGATGCACGGAGGCATGCAACACCACGTCACATTCCAACGTGACGTCGACGTGCTCCACCTTCACAGGGTGTCAAGAAGTAGCGGAAGGATCCGCTTTGGTACAGGGTGCGGACGGCACCATTTGGGATATACCAGAGGCCGGGCTCCAGATTCGCATACTGGCAGTGGCAATGTGAGTGGAGTCTGCTTGTTGGCTAGAGGGGTGATACTGGGATTTAGTAGAGGAGAGGACTGTGATTGTAAATGGGGGGTGCTGTGGTTTAGTAGAGGGGGATGCGTTTTTTTTTTTATACTGTACGTTTCAAAATAAACCTATGTTTCTATGAAAATTTACGTTTTATGGGTTTTTTTGCGGCCCACAAACTTAAACCTTGTTTATTTGGCCCTTGCTAGACTGAGTTTTACATGCTTGATCTAGTATATAACAGAGAACTGATGGGTTATACTGTAAGTGCAGTCGTCGTTGGAGGCGGACAAAGGGAAACAATAACTTTAGCTTGTCCAGCTGTATAAACCCATGGACCAAAAGGATGTCACTTCAGCTAGCAGTGTGCAAATATAGGAGGGAAAAAAATGGAAAGAATGTCGCGGAGCACAAAATATGGCATGTGGAATAAATAATATGCTTATGACATGGTATTCAAACTATATAAGATTAAGAACCTAATGAAAGACTTCTGAGACTTTATGTCTTCATGCAAGTTCTCTCACCTGAAGACCAGCAATCCTGGAATACAATTTAAATACTGAGAATGCAATTCTAAAATAAGAGCAATATGCATGTCTGTCTTTAGGGGCGCTGCAGGAAAAAAGGTTTCAGTTTAGTTTGATTGTGGCCGGGCACCATCTTGTTGGTATGCAAAAGTTGATTGTTGGTATAAAGTAGTTGATTGTATCTGTCCTCTCAGGCCACTCCAATGAAGCTTAAATATTGAGGTGGTCCTTACACCCCCAACGCCATGTGTCCAAATCCTACTGGCACAAATAATGCCAGTTACCTACCTTTTTATTTGCAATTGGTGCTAAGGTGCAAATCAGTTTGGACAATTGTGATCAGAGCTCTCAGTAAAATTCCTGAAGGAAGAGTTTTTGGTTGTCTTTTTTATGTTGATGGTTTCTTCATTTTTGTTGCTTTTGAGTAAAAGAGAAGGGAGGATACCTGTACTTATGTACAGTTTAAATGTCCTTAACCCCTTAAGGACACATGACATGTGTGACATGTCATGATTCCCTTTTATTCCAGAAGTTTGGTCCTTAAGGGGTTAAAGGGACACTATAGTCATCAGAACAACTGCAGCTTATTGTATTTGTTCTGGTGAGTAGAATCACTACCTTCAGGCTTTTTGCTGTAAACACTGTCTTTTCAGAGAAAATGCAGTGTTTGCATTACAGCCTAGTGATAACTTCACTGGCCACTCCTCAGATGGCTGTTAGAGATCCTTCCTGGGTCATGGCTGCCTAAAATGCATCAAAACATTCAGTATCTCCTCCCTCTGCATGCAGACAGTGAACTTTCCTCATAGAGATGCATTGATTCAATACATCTATATGAGGAGATACTGATCTGATCTGCCTCCTTGACAGTCTCAGCCAATCCTATGGGAAGCATTGTGATTGGCTCACATAATCACTTCTGATGAGGTCAGTCAAGCAGGCAGATCAGGGGCAGAGGCAGTAGCTGCAGTATTAAATAAAAGTAAGACTTTACTATATTTAGGGAGGCAAGCGGTACCAGAGGGGCTACATGGTGTTTTTAACACTATAGGGTCAGCAATACATGTTTTGTTCCTGACCCTAGAGTGTTCCTTTAAATTATACAGACCTTGTTGTTCCATTTGTAACAAAAAAGTTTCAAAAAGTAAATTCAGTTTATTATTTGCTGAATAAGCTGTACTTCTATTTCAAGCATAATACTTTAATAAACACTGCATATCATGTTCCCATTGTAACAAAATGATTTTCAATTTGTAAAAAAACTACTCCACTATACTTTTTTTTTTTTCTTTTTTCAAAAATGACAATTTTTTTTCCCAGCTTTTCATTTCTATTTTTCATGGCTTCAAAATGTCCAGAAATTTTACACTTCTAGTTGGTCCACAAGTTGCGGACTGGTCTGATATCCGAGAACCTTGAATATCTGAGGTTGAAGCAAGAACCCTAGACAAACAAGCACAACTTGGGCGCCACCCACAGGACAATTAACCGTGGTACAACATGCAAACATGACAGAGCAAACAATTGTTCCAAAGTGTAACGCTAAGACCAACCAGCCACAAATATCCTATAAAAGTGAATAAGGCAGCAGGGAGACCAAGATTTGATGATAAGCATCTAATGGAGATTCATAACATAAGTATAAGGAACAACAAAAATAAGCACTGTCAAATGCAGAGACATTTTCAACAATTTGTGGTGCAATGAAGATCATCTAACAATGATTTAACGTGAGAAAGGAAGGGACTGCGTAACTCATTACAAAGATAAAAAAAGGAACCAAAATATAGAAGATGCCACCTACAGTTTCTGAAGCAACACAATGCACCCAGCTGTTACAAGAACTGGGGGGCAAAGATACACAGGCATCAGCAGATATACGGCAAAACGGGAAGCAATGCCCTGAAAACTTTTTTTTTCCTTTGATTTAAATGAAGCCTAAGACTGACAATGCCTGTACATATTATGACGCTTTTCCCCCATGGAAAACGGTCTGCAGATACTGCTGCAAGGATGCAGTTTTCACAGTTATAAGAATCTGATGTGCCAGTCTGAAAGCATTCAGTGTAGGAGATTGCTAAGCGCAGCACCTGCAATGTTCAGAGGTGAGGGGGGATCAGAAATGCTGCAATGGACGGGTACAAAACATTGAAAGAGACAAAGAATTTGCTAATGAGAAACAGCATAGATCAGAAAAAAAATTAAAAAAAAAATCCTGGTCTCAGAAGTCAGACACCAAACAGAAGATAATCGTTATAAAAAGAGGTGTATACGGCATCGTTCTGCAGAGACTTAGACCAAAACACACACTGTAACTGTAATAATAAAAATAGGCAATCTGCAGAGACTAGCATTGAAATAGCCAATGCAGCTGCAATAAGAACTGGATAGTATGCAGAACACAGCACCAACAGCGGTGTATCTACCGTGAGGCTGACAAGGCATTTGCCTTGGGCTGCACTTTCAAGGGGGCGGCAAAAAAAAGCCACCCCCCAAATGCCCTGCCTGCCTCTTGTCCTGGGGGCCCTAGAGCTTGCCGGCTAGCCACCTTATAGTCCCCCCGAGGCTGGCATCTACCTTATGTGGGAGGTGGGTGGCGAGGGAGCACTCTCCCCTGAGTTCTCAGTGATGCCAGAGCCGGAAAATGACGTGACTCCGGCCCCGGCATCACTAAGAGGCGCATGAGGGAGCTGAGCAGGATGATCAGAGCTCCCTCGCCACCCGCCTCCACTCTGCGTCGGCCAGCCAGACTGCCTGTCGAGCTGCAGCCAGCCCCTCTGGACCACAGGTAAAAATCCACTCCAGCACTCCCAAAGGTAGGGAGGCTGGGTGGATTAAACTTGAGTTTTTACATTTTAAATTGTGAGTGTGTGTCTGTCTGTTAGTGAGTGTGTTAGTGTGTGTCTGTTACTGAGTGTTAGTGTGTGTGTGTCTGTTACTGAGTGTTAGTGTGTGTGTCTGTTACTGAGTGTTAGTGTGTGTGTGTCTGTTACTGAGTGTTAGTGTGTGTGTGTCTGTTAGTGAGTGTTAGTGTGTGTGTGTCTGTAAGTGAGTGTGTTAGGTTGTGTCTGTTAGTGAGTGTGTTAGGTTGTGTCTGTTAGTGAGTGTGTTAGGTTGTGTCTGTTAGTGAGTGTGTTAGGTTGTGTCTGTTACTGAGTGTGTTAGGTTGTGTCTGTTACTGAGTGTGTTAGTGTGTGTATGTTAGTAAGTGTGTTAGTGAATGTTAGTGTTTCTGTTAGTGAGAGTGTGTGTATGTGTGTGTCTGTTAGTGAGAGTGTGTGTGTGTGTCTGTTAGTGAGTGTGTGTGTGTGTGTGTCTGTTAGTGAGTGTGTTAGTGCGTGTCTGTTAGTAAGTGTTAGTGAGTGTTAGTGTGTGTATGTTAGTGAGAGTTAATGTGTGTCTGTTAGTGAGTGTGTGTATATATGTTTGTCAGAGTGTGTATGTCAGTGAGAGTGTATACGTGTTTGTCAGTGAGTGTGAATGTGTGTCTGTCAGTGTGTATATGTAACCGAGAGTGCGTGTCTGTCAGTGTATGTATGCGTGTTTCCGCGTGTCCGTGTGTGTATGCCTGTCAGTCAATGTGTGTGTCTGACACTAAGTGTATATTTGTCTGTCAGTGAGTGTTTGTCAGTGTGTATCCGTCAGTGAGTGTGTCCCAGTGTGTGTGTGTGTCTGACACTGAGTGAGTGTGTATGCATTTCTGTCGGTGAGTGAGTGTGTATGTGTGTCTGTCGGTGAGTGTGTGTGTAACTGTTAATGAGTGAGTGTTTATGTCTGTGAATGTGTATGTTTCAGTGAAAGTGTGTGTAGGTTAAACAGTGTGTGTAACAATGACTGTGTATCTGTAAGTAAGTGTATGTCAGTGCATGCATCAGTGAGGACGTGTGTCTGTCAGGAAGAGAAATTTGGAGAAGGGGGGTTCCTGAGTTTTGTCATGCCTTGGGCACCAAGAAATACAAAGCAACCAAAACTGGTTAAATATTTTCATAAACAAGAGCTAAGAATGTCATACAAATGCTCAGATGAATAATAAATGCAATAAAAACTATTTGTATATGTCACACAATGCATTGGGCAGTGTGGATATATTCAGTGTAACCAAAAAAAAGATTGCGGTCCCCGGTATGGTGCTGCAGATGTCAGACCAAATTATGTAACTGCAGCAAACACGGGGTCTTCTAAACAGCACTGTTTGTCACCACAAATGATGACACTGCAAAGACAATGGGATTTTAGATATGGGTAATAAAATTACTGCAATGCAACTGACTGAGGTCATTTGTATAGTGCTGGAGAATTCAGTAACAACATGTGTGGAACTGCAAAGAAAGAAAGGAGTGGGGGAAAAGGACATCTCATATAGTGTTGCTAGAGCCACTGCCAGCATAATGGTATTAAATGCCGACATTTTCAAGGAGTTGCAGAGAATATGAGCAAAGTGTAAATAGAACAGGGACCAGGTATTCTATAAAAGCATAGCAGAATTAAAACATGCCAAGCTCACGTGTGAATGGTAAAAATCAGGTTCCTCGGTACTGTGAAGCATAAACTAAGAGCACGGCAGCCAACGCAACGCAAAAATAAAAGAGTATTCTGCATAACAATGCACAAAGTAACCCCGAGACACAGCAACAAAATACTATGCATACAAATACCTGCGTCAATATCGGTATAATAACAGCAAAGTACATGTGTGCGAATATTATTGCACAAGCAACCACTGGGACAGTACAAACGTAATTAAAGATTTACTGCATTAAACTACTTACAATATTTAAAGGGACACAATGGACACCCTTTTAAGAAGACATTTAGGTGAGCACTCATTGAAGTGGTCTAGGTGCAGTGTCGCAGGTTCCTTAACCCTGCAATGGAAATTATTGCTGTTTTAATAAACTGAAATAATTACCTTTGAGGGTTAACTCAACCTCTAGTGGCTGTTTTCCAGACAGCCACTAGAGCAACTTCCAGGCAGTTAGGCGACTTTTGGTCGCCTAAAAACTGGCGCTGGATGTCCTCACGATATGCATCAGGATATCCAGCGTCATGTAAACCTTCATAGGAAAGCACTGTACAATGCTTTCCTACGAGGGAAGTACTAATGCGAGCGCGGCCATCGCCGCACATACGCATTTGGTCCTCCCGCCAGCTGTCGTCGATGTGGGAGGAGCCTGAACCAACGCCAAGGGATATCGTCGCTCGATTCAGGTAAGTCAGAAGGGGTTTTTAATAGAGGGGGGGGCGCTATAGGGAGTTATAGTGCCAGGAAAACAACTTTGTTGTTTCCCTTTAAGTGCAAGAGAGCAATGAAAAAAATAATATAATGCCACTGTGCAAAATAGGTACAACAGGAAATTAAAAATGTACTTCTAGGTGGAAGAAATACAAGTTTTAGTTGGAGTGTCACGCATGTGTACAGAGCATACAATACAGACAATGCAATTAGCACCCAAAAACAATACATAAAAGGGTGTAATGCCGCTAGCCTAGAAGCAAACGAGTTAAGGCCCTGCAGTGGACAAATTTTCAGCAGGAAATTACTAAATATATGCCATCTAGAAGGTTTCTAATGCTTTCCTGTCTGGAGACTGTATATAGCAACCCTTTAACAGATGGCATGTGCAAGGATTCTGGGTGTTAGAGATGCTCATTGCCTGTTTTCACATGGCACAGCAGTACGGAGTTAAAATGCCAACTTCAAGGCTCTTAGATGTTCTCCAAGAGATGTAGTATGGCATACCATGACAAGAAGTGGTGCAACCTTCCCAGTAAGGCCTGGTATAAGCCAGTATATAAGAAGGACCTTAAGCTGTGCAGCATCAAAATTCTAAAATATATCTGTCTCTGTGGTTGACTGTGGTAGTGGCAGAATTACTAAACCAGCTTGAGACAAGCTGCAGTACTATTCTCCACTTAGCCAAACGTGCAAAGAGGGAAAGGGTCCCACAGAGAGAAAGGGTCCCACATTAAATAAAATCAAAAACTGAGAATTTATTTTTAAAAAGTCGAAATATGAACATAACTGAACGGAGTACCACATCCAAGAGGAAGAGACATAATTATTTTCTTTTGCTCAGCTGCTAGTGTTGACTAAGAGTACATCAACCTGATGTGTAGAGATTACAGATTACAATTTTACAAATAATATACAGAGAATTTCTATTGTTGTCAAATCTGATACAAAGAGAGGAGAAAACCATTTTACAATCATTTTGTTTTAGAGAAACATAGAATGTGACAGCAGATAAGAACCATTCGGCCCATCTAGTCTGCCCAAGTTTCTAAATACTTTCATTAGTCCCTGGCCTTATCTTATAGTTAGGATAGCCTTATGCCTATCCCACGCATGCTTAAACTTCTTTACTGTGTTAACCTCTACCACTTCAGCTGGAAGGCTATTCCATGCATCCACTACCCTCTCAGTAAAGTAATACTTCCTGATATTATCTTTAAACCTTTGCCAATCTAATTTAAGACTAGAATGTAAGCTTGATTGAGCAGGGTCCTCTTCAACCTATTGTTCCCGTAAGTTCTTTTTAATTGTCCTATTTATAGTTAAATCCCCCTCTCATAATATTGTAAAGCGCTACGGAATCTGTTGGCGCTATATAAATGGCAATAATTATAATAATAATAATAATAATATCCTCTTGTTGTGGTAGCTTTTCTTCTTTTAAATATAGTCTCCTCCTTTACTGTGTTGATTCCCTTTATGTATTTAAATGTTTCTATCATATCCCCCCTGCCTCGTCTTTCCTCCAAGCTATACATGTTAAGATCCTTTAACCTTTCCTGGTAAGTTTTATCCTGCAATCCATGAAGCAGTTTAGCAGCCCTTCTCTGAACTCTTTCCAAAGTATCAATACGGTCTCCAGTACTGCGTACAATACTCCAAGTGAGGTCTCACCAGTGTTCTGTACAACGGCATGAGCACTTCTCTCTTTCTACTGCTAATACAGTATACAACCAAGCATTCTGCTAGGCATCAATTAATTCAGAAAAAGGCAAGGACTAATGCATATTGACAAAATATGGCCAATATATATTTAGTCTATGATCCGGAAGAAGATATAGCCTGTAGCCTGACATACCAGACGTTACCAACCAAAGAGCAGAGATCCTGCTCCAAAACCAAGGACAGAGAAGCATGGTGGGCTAAGACAGGCTATGGTCAAGAGTTTCAAGAATAAAATTAATAAAATGACCCATGTACAAAGCAAATGTGAGTGGTATACCTAATAGTGACAGGTGAAAAAATTGCTCAAAAACACCCGTGTGGTATCCCCTATACCAACACTAAAATATACATACAATACAAACATCCATTGTGTTTGTATTGTATAAAATGACCCATGTTTCCTAATTATTCCACTCTCTGTCTTGACCGTGCTTTATGTATGACTTATTGATGTAGCGCTGCCTGTCTTTAAGAAAGATATTGTAAAAAAGATCCATGCTATGTCTGCAAGGAACTGGTAAATATTATGTTCAGACTAAAATCCCAAGAAGGGTTCTACAAGAGTTTAAGGATAGTCATTATGTATTGACCTACCACTGAATGAACCATGGATGCAAAAATAAATTAGATAGAAGCTTTGCTTTAATAATTAACTTAAATGACCATAAGGGAAAGATTGCCCCAATAAGGTACCTGGTGGTTTTTGTGTTTTGTTTTTTTCTTTCCCAAAAGGACCTGAAAGACCTGGAAGAAGCAAATGCTTCCTCTCTGTACCTCCAATACCTATAAACCTGCCATACAAACCCCACTCACAGCTTACTATAGAGGAGCCTAAAATGTACAAATGTACAGTTGCAGTATTCATCTTATAGCTCCAAAACAATTGATAGAACTAGCAGTATCCTGACTACAGCTATTTTAAACTAATGCAGAAGCTCTATTCATCCTATGTGAATAGTGCTGAATTACATGCCCCATGAAGTGCTGAATTACATGCCCCATGAAGTGCTGAATTACATGCCCCATGAAGGGCAGGGGCGTTGAAGGAGGGGCCAGTGTTGGCCCCTCAAAAGCCCTGGCTTTAAAATACACCAAGTCCCATATCTTGGGGCAGGCTGGAGACTCGAAGACTAAGGGTAGAGTGAACACTATGCAGATATATAACTGAATTTCTGGCACTCCATAATCACGTGCTGTACCAGAACTTGGTTGGTCAGTGGTTGTATAGCGCATAAGGGACCGGGAGTAATAAGCCAGACACTGTGGACTACAGGAGTCGTAGTCTCATTCAGAAAACCAGCATGGCAGGCAGGGAGAACACAGCAGCCTGACAGCAGAAGTGATCAGGGAGATCAACGAACAGCAGGTCAGGCGGCACACTGCTGATACAGTGACTGGCCACCTGCCTTCCCAAACGTCCCTCCAAGTACAGGGCAAATCTTTTTTTTATTGTATATATGTATATCGATGTGTGTGTACCTGTCTGTGCATACCTATCATTTTCTGTATTTGCCTTTCTGTGTCTACCTATATGCGCTTGTGTGTCGGTGTCTGTGTGTATATCAATCGCGGTGTGCATCTGTAAGTAACTGTGAATGTGCCAAGTGTTAAGCGGTGGTATTCAGAAGGTACCAAGGAGGGGCTTTAAGAAGGAGTCACCAAATTAAATTTGGGGTCATTCTCAGGTGTTTCTTGACCTTACAAATGCCCCTGTTAGGGTTTATAGGAAATGTAGCATTGGGATCAGAGCCAAGTTCTGGTTTTGGGAGAGCTGTAGAAAATTTGGAATTAATGCAGAACTTTTAACATGGTTCTCACTAAATTCCTAATATTACAGAATTAAATTCAAATGAAAGACTGCACTTAAAATAGCTAATTTTTAATATTCTCAACACTAGTCTCAGTTTGGCTATTTCAACCTTTAAATTGCCATTCCTATTTAATACAGTGAAATTCTGTTTTAGTGAATAATAGTGCTTTTTTTCCCCCCAATTAATTTTCTCTTTGCTTATTTTGAATGCATTAATTTACATTTAATTGAAAATGGGGAAATAACTGTCCCTTTAATTATTTTGTGAACATGCAGTGCTATAAAATTCAAAAATTAGTTCAGATAATATTAGAGACAAAAAAAAAAAGGATCCGAAACTTACAGACACCACGTCAGAGGAACCGTCGTCAAAAAGCTGGAGTTCATCGAAGGAGTGAGAGAGTGCGTGAGAATCATGTGGATAAACCAAGTACAGGCGGGAATCCCTTGGAGAACTGGTAAGACACATACAAAAAAGAATGCTCTCTTAATCTATGTTCTGCTTAAATTAAAAGGTGCACACTATTTATAAATGAACTAAGATAAAAATATATATCTGACATACGGAAATTTCTTTTAAAACCGTTTACTTCAAACTCTTTTTCTGAAACAGGGTCATTCACTAAAGTTAGAATAGAAAGTGAATTTTAAATTTAAAGGGACAGTATAGAAATCAAAACAACATTAGCTTAATGAAGCAGTTTTGGTGTATAGATCATACCCCTGTACTCTCACTGCTCAATTCTCTGCCATTTAGGAGATAAGTTCTGAACCAAAAGAAAACCTAGAATTTGAGCTATATGTCTGTTACCCATAATTCACCTCTATCATATTACAAAGTTGTTGATGTCCCTCAGCGCTGGTTCAGACTCTGCCTCCGCTCCTCCCCCGCAACGTAAGCCGACGGGGAAGACCATAACGACAGCCACACTCGCATTAGGACTTCCCTCACAGGAAAGCATTGTATAATGCTTTCCAGTGGGGTTTAGGGTGAAGTTGGATGTCCAAATCGACTAACCGTCGGGAAGTCCCTCTAGTGGTTGTCTAGTAGAGTTAACCCTGGCAGGTAATTATTGCAGTTTATTGAAAACTGCATTAATTACCACTGCAGGGACCTGGGACACTGTACCCAGACCACTTCAATATGCTGAAGTGGTCTGGGTGCTTATGGTGTCCCTTTAAGCGCACCCACACTTATTATTTTGAGATATAGGACTTTCATTTCACATTAAATATTTATATATGGAAAACAATTCTATATGAATACAATTTCAAAAAGTGTGAAAGGCTAAGAAATTCTGTTATTTTCCAAGTTCTGCATAGCATTTTAACTGTGAATGTCATAATACTGTTAACTTTTACATTTGTGTTCACCAATGTCTCACAAGTACAACAGTAACCCCTATATACAGGTTTTATGGGGTTTTGAAAAATTACAGAGTCAAATATAATAATTTCCCCTTTTCAGTTTATACAGATTGAAATTTGCCAGGTTGGTTTGCTCTGCCTCTGTTGCCTTTGAGACCGTATGGCAGCCCAGGATTGAAAATGACCCCCATCATATCATACCATTTACAAAAGTAGACAACTAATGGTATTCAAAATGGGGTATGTCCAGTCTTTTCTAGTAGCCATTTAGTCACAAACCCTGGCCAAAGTTAGTTTTCATATTTTATTTTTGCAGTACAGGTTTTATGTTGTTTTGGAAAGTTACAGGGTCAAAGACATGGCTTGCAAATTAGATTCTCTGGACCTTCTGCCTGGGTTGTCAGGCAGGTCCCCCAATATATAATTAACATAATCATTAATTATGTAAAAATAATGCATAAATATACACATAGAATGAAATTATATAATTTTGTATATTTATATTAATATCAAAATGCACTTAGAATGGAATATATAACCAATTTTCTAACTTTATATTTATATATATATATATATATATATATATATATATATATATATATCCAGCCAATCTGAGATATGTGATTGCATTGTCATTGCGAACACACGACTCGGATCAGTGGGATTGGCTGCAGGGGGACTGCCTTGACTGTCATGCAGTCCCCCCATTTAGATTCAGAGAGGAGGATAAGTATACTGGCTACAAAGAGGGCCCGGTCATTAAGGCATGCTATGCCACCCTATCGGCAGGTAACATCAAGTTAGTGGGGCAGGCTGCGGCTTATGGGAGTAGGCTGTCGCTGTTCCAGACTCCCTTCTTCCCCCTTGTCCTGTTTCTACAGCCACGTGCAGCTCTCTGTGCGCCGGGTGGAAGTGAATAGAATTGTAATTACTTCCTCCCAGGGCTGAAGTCGTGCAGGAACATGGGCAGGTGGCCGACTTTGTGGAATGGGGGCGGGCAGGTAGCAGAGCTGTATTTACCTGGTGTTCTGTCACGCCAACTTGCCTTTCCCCGGCGCGGTCTTGGCACCAGGAGAAAGGAATTACAGTTCACTTCCTCTTGGCGCACAGAGAGCTGCACGGGGATTGAGACAGGAGGAGGGGGGAACGGGCTGACCAATCCCAGGTGCCAGGACAACATATTTAGTCACAATGGCGACCTGACACCTGGGATTTGTCGAGCCCTGCATTAAACATATCCACTTGTTTTACTTCCATTACTTCCTTTTTCTATTAAACATATGTTAAAAATATAGCAAATGGCATCACAATGCAGACACAGCCAGAGAGTACAATTCATGAAAATTCTTCACCGTTCAGATTGCATTGGAGAAAGAGAAACACAAATAATAAAGGGACACTATAGTCACCAGAACATTTACAACTTATTGTATTTGTTCTGGTGAATATAATCATTCCCTTTTGCAGTACACACTGTCTTTCAGAGAAAATGCAGTGTTTATATTACAGCCTAGTGATAACTCCACTGGCAACTCCTCAGATGGCTACTTGAGGTGCTTCCTGTGG